>NC_138775.1:209474148-209654148 GCF_965119305.1 Pelophylax lessonae | reverse complement strand
ACCATCTGGAGGGACTGGAGGAGCGAGTAGCTCCTGTTAAAATGCCAATATGCGTTTGCTAAGAAGATAACATGTGAGTGCATTTTAACTGTACTGTATAATTTGTCCTATAATAAAGCGATATTGCCCGAGGTCTGCCTGCGCTTCCCTCTATTATAGATTGGTTCTGGCTGGTTAGGCCTCTTTTGTTGGCGTGTCCTGAAAAGAAGCTGTTAATTTGTGCTTCAGGAAAGCCTGTTTATGTTGCTCAATAAATACGGCTTTGCTTGAAATGTCCAGTTATCTTCATGCTTTTTGGGAATCTGAATGCCCCTAAATATCAGTGTTTTTATCTAAGGAACACCAGCAAAAAAATACTGTTGTTTGGGTTAGTAGCCCTGTCACCATGGCAGATTCCCCTAGATCAGTGATGGCGAACCTTGGCACCCCAGATGTTTTGGAACTACATTTCCCATGATGCTCATACACTCTGCAGTGTAGTTGAGCATCATGGGAAATGTAGGTCCAAAACATCTGGGGTGCCAAGGTTCGCCATCACTGCTCTAGATATTATAGATATGGCATTCTCTAGCTAGAAAAAAAGATACTTCAAGGTCAACCTGCTTAAATTCTTTGTGGCAACTTTTACCTTTCATTTGGTCTACAGATTCAAAGCTTTTATATTTCTAGTTTTAGGAAGTGAAATTTTCATTAGGTTCCAAAGAACATTAAAGCCAGAAAGTCAGTAAAACAGCCAAGCGAGTACTATTGGCAGTGGCAGCCTTCGTTTTTTATGGCATATGTTTACTTTATGGAGCAGCTCTTTGAAGAGCATGGACAATGGCTGAGACGTTTTGACTCCTTCTTGACTTTCTTTTTAGGTCTCAGAACAATTGGTGTGATCACAAAACTGGATCTAATGGATGAAGGAACAGATGCCCGAGATATATTGGAGAACAAGTTACTTCCCCTTCGCAGGGGTAATGAGTAATGTTTCTTATAAAGTTGCCTTGGTTGGATTACTATTGTGCATTCAAGGATTTAATTTATAACTGTAATATAGACTCCCTCTGGGGAACGGTCACATGACCAGTGCCGTAGCAAGGGAGGAATACTGCCAAACTGGCACACTGTTCAGAAACAAGAAACAAACATTGGTGTCCCTGGGGAATTTAAATGGATAGGCTGGAAGTAGTCAGTATAGTAAAAGACGTATGGAAAAGGTATATAGAAATTGACATTTATTGATTATATTAAAATTCAACAAATAATATACAAAGAATAAAACATTCAATGACATTCCATATACATATCCTGGTAGGGGATAGCAAATCAAGGGTTCATGAGACAGATAAGTGTATCCTCCAACATGTTTCGGAATTTTTTCAAAATTCCTTCTTCATGAAAAGTATATACACAACCGTGCACTCAACCACTTGCGTATCCACAAGGGGAATATGGAACAAAAAAGCGTCCTTGTAGCCGTATCTTTTTAGAAAAACGAAGGAGATAGCTGTTTGTGTAGCATTGGAATGCAGCTCATTCATACAGTCCACTTGTGTTGCACCATAGTATATATGAATGTTGCCTGAGTCCACCAGATGTATAGGCTTTTTTAGGGGGATATGAATCCCTATACAGCGTATTAAGATTTTGGTGTCCCCACTGCCAGTTTTTAGCTACTCCCCGATGGTCGTGTCCACACAGTGGTCATGTGTGGATCCACACCCAGCTGGGAATCCAATGTAGAGTAACAGCAGATGTCTCTGTAGTGACCCAAGGGTGAAAAAAAAAACTGGCAGTGGGGACACCAAAATCTTAATACGCTGTATAGGGATTCATATCCCCCTAAAAAAGCCTATACATCTGGTGGACTCAGGCAACATTCATATATACTATGGTGCAACACAAGTGGACTGTATGAATGAGCTGCATTCCAATGCTACACAAACAGCTATCTCCTTAGTTTTTCTAAAAAGATACGGCTACAAGGACGCTTTTTTGTTCCATATTCCCCTTGTGGATACGCAAGTGGTTGAGTGCACGGTTGTGTATATACTTTCCCTGAAGAAGGAATTTTGAAAAAATTCCGAAACATGTTGGAGGATACACTTACCTGTCTCATGAACCCTTGATTTGCTATCCCCTACCAGGATATGTATATGGAATGTCATTGAATGTTTTATTCTTTGTATATTATTTGTTGAATTTTAATATAACCAATAAATGTCAATCTTTATATACCTTTTCCATACGTCTTTTACTATACTGACTACTTCCAGCCTATCCATTTAAATTCCCCAGGGACACCAATGTTTGTTTCTTGTATGAATACAGTTTGGGGAAGGGATTTCAGGCTGGTTCGGCACAGCCCTGTACCAACTTTCTAGTTTCTCCTGTTCAGAAACAGCCACTGACTAGGTGGCTGTCCCTGCATATAAAAGTGGTTGCAAATCTCAAACATGAAGTATGAACAAAGCATATCCTTCTATAGTGTGCGCTTGTCTCAGTCCAGAGCAAAGTGTAATTTCTGTCTGTTGCTTTGTTCCTCTGCTATCTGCACGAATCACCTCTGACACTTCCTTAAACAAAGAGGTAAAAAGGTTACATGGGAGGGATCTCCAGCACACAGCCTGCGATTGACAGCTTCAGCTCTGTGTGCTGTTTGAAAGGGGGTGTGTCCCTTCCCTCCAATCAGCTCTTAGCTCTTCTCACTGGGTTAAATAGAGGCCAGTCACATTAGTGTTTATCTGTGAGGGTTTACAACCACCTTAAATTCTGTAGCCACTTTGTCAAATAGAATGTGTTCAGTGACTCATTCCTATGCATCTCTTGCATGTCTGGAGCTCTGCTACACTAAAAGCAGTATTAAACACAATAGCAAAAGCAAAATAATATTACAGTCGGTTCACACTGATCCGGTCGCCCCGACTTCGGGCGACTAATGAAGCCATTCGTGCACCGCGAATTTGGCGCTGCTTGCAACGACTTCACATAATGGAAGTCAATGCAAGTCACTCAGACTTTGCAAAAAAGAGGTGCAGGAACCTTTTTCTAAGTCGGAGCAACTTGAGTCGACCAAGTCGCCTGACAAGTCGGATCAGTGTGAACTGGCACTTACAGTTTACCAATTCTTAGATGTGATGGTTGCATTTGTTTTCTTTCTAGGCTTTCTTTCCTTCATTTTCACCTGGTGATCCAGGCAGTAAGTCTGTTGTTTTTCAAAGTAAATCTCTCCTGCAGATGTAGCAGTTAGATGGATGAGATAAACCATTTAACACTTACAGTGGTGCTGAAGGCAGTATTCCAACATGATAACAACCCCAAACATACCTCCAAGACGACCACTGCCCTGCTAAAGGAGCTGAGGGTAAAGGTGATGGACTGTCCAAGCATATCTCCAGACCTAAACCCTATTGAGCATCTTTGGGGCATCCTTAAACGGGAGGAGGAGCGCAAAGTCTCTAACATCCACCAGCTCCGGGATGTCATCATGGAGGAGTGGAAAAGGGCCCCAGTGGCAACCTGTGAAGCTCTGGTGAACTCCATATCCAAGAGGGTTAAGGCAGTGCTGGAAAATAATGGTGGCCACACAAATTATTGACATTTTGGGCCCAATTTGGACATCTTCACTTAGGGGTGTACTCACTTTTGTTGCCAACGGTTTTGACATACAAGCTGTACAAGCTGTTATACAAGCTGTACACTCACTACTTTACATTGTAGCATAGTGGCAATCTTCTTATAGCCTAGGCCATCTTTATGTAGAGCAACAATTCTTTTTTTCAGATCCTCAGAGAGTTCTTTGCCATGAGGTGCCATGTTGAATTTCCAGGGACCAGTATGAGAGAGTGAGAGTGATAACACCAAATTTAACACACCTGCTCCCCCTTCTAACACTAATGAGTCACATGACACCGGGGAGGGAAAATGGCTAATTGAGCTCAATTTGGACATTTTTCACTTAGGGGTGTACTTACTTTTGTTGCCAGCGGTTTAGACATTAATGGCTGTGTGTTGAGTTATTTTGAGGGGATAGTAAAATTACACTGTTATACAAGCTGTACACTCACTACTTTATAATGTAGCAAAGTGTAATTTCTTCAGTGTTGTCACATGAAAAGATATAATAAAATATTTCCAAAAATGTGAGGGATGTACTTACTTTTGTGAGATACTGTATATAATGTAAAACTTTGTATGTTTTATTATATGCCTAGCAGTTCAGTCTTTTAACAGTTTTAATTCTCATTCACACGGGCATACTACAGCCTACACCCATGCAAGGGCCAAGTTTAGGTATTCCCCATGCAGTTAGTCCCATTCATGTCAATCTGGATGCTGCACAGACACAGCCGTTGCTCCCAATTTGATGGCTGTGCAGAATGAAACCATAAACCTGCATGGCAGTTAAATCGGGAGCAGTTGCTGTGTCCATGCAGCCGCTGCATCGTAATTGACATGAATGGGACTGTCTTATTTTAGAATTTTAATACAATCAGTAATTCATGTCTTTGTGCGCCTTCAGGTTACGTTGGTGTTGTGAACCGTAGCCAAAAAGATATTGATGGCAAAAAGGATATTCAAGCTGCTTTGGTAGCAGAAAAGAATTTTTTCCTAGCACATCCAGCTTACAGGCACATGGCAGATTGTATGGGAACATTGTACCTCCAGAAAGTGCTTAATCAGGTAAAAATTCACTATAAATATTTTTCGGTTACCCCATGGTTTAGGAATATCATTGTCGGTTCCATGATTAAATGGAATTTTTCATTGCTGTGTCCTTTATATACCATTTTGCTAGTCAGTATAATGTAAATAGCTCAAAAGATTGCTTTAATTTAACCACTTAAGCCCCGGAAGATTTTACCCCCTTCCTGACCAGGGCCTAATTTGCGATTCGGCACTGCGTGACTTTAACGGACAATTGCGCGGTCGTGCGACGCTGTACCTAAACAAATTTGACATCCTTTTTTTCCCACAAACAGAGCTTTCTTTTGGTGGTATTTGATCACCTGTGCGATTTTTTGATCATGCGCTATAAACAAAAAAAGAGCGACAATTTTGCAAAAATAACAATATTTTTCAAATTTTTTTATATGAAATTCCCCCTCAAAAAAATGTAAAAATCAAAATGTTTTAACATTTTTGGCCAATTTGTTTTCTGCTACATATGCTTGGTAAAAAAAAATCACAATAAGCGTATTTTGATTGGTTTGCGCAAAAGTTATTGCGTTTACTAACTAAGGGAAAGATTTTTGTTGTTTTTTTTTTTAACGAGTAATGGAGGCAATCTGCGATTTTTTTTGCGGGACTGCGACATTGCGGCGGACAGATCGGACCCTTGACTGACATTTTTTACACTTTTGGGGTTACCAGTGACATTACTACAGTAATCAGTGCTATACATATGCACTGTTACTGTAAAATGACACTGGCAGTGAAGGGGTTAACTTTTTTTTGAGAGGGAGGGGCTATGTGTGTCCCTAGGGGTGTGATTCTAACTGTGATTGGCTGTGGCTTGAGGTGTAGGAACAGTGATCAACGGTCCTACATAGTAGAACCGTATGATCACTATTCTTACACAGGGAAGAATGACAGGCGGCTTGTTTACATTAGACGCCTGCCTTTCTCCCGCTCTAACGGACGATTGTGAGTGACCGGCGGACATCGGGTCCGATGGTCACACGCGCGGGGGGGGGGGGGTCTGTGACCGCGCGGGAGTGGGAGCGCGCCTCCGGCAGTGCGCGCTCGCTCCCTAGACCCTCACAGGCTAGCGACGTAGTACTACGTCGCTTTGCCTGTGAGGGGCTGACCGCCGCAGTAAATAGTCGTGCGGCAGTCGGCAAGCAGTTAATAAAGTACATTTGAGGTGAGTATACTCCAGCAAAGACAAACAAGACCAAAGCAAAGAAGGAACTCAAACCTTAAGTATAACCTTTTGATTGTAAGTGTATCACCTATATATCAGCTTTCACAATGCAAGTTTTAAATCAGTTTTGTCCCTATTTCTGACAAAATCGTTTACCCCCAAGTTCCTACACAGGTACTGCACCCTGAAACATCTGCTCAAATACTGCACTTAAAACTGCTACTGAGGTCCTGATCACTGTGTATTTTACTGCACGCTCTCCTTCTGTGACTCCCTTTTCCACATTTTGTCATGTTACAACCAAAAACGTAAATGTACTTCATTGGGATTTTATGTGATAGACCAACACAAAGTGGCACATAATTGTGAAGTTGAAGGAAAATTATAAATGGTTTTTTACATTTTTTTACAAATAAATATGTGAAAAGTGTGGCGTGCATTTGTATTCATCCCCCCCTGAGTCCTTACTTTTGTAGAACCACCTTTCGCTGCAATTACAGCTGCAAGTCTTTTTGGGTATGTCTCTTCCAGCTTTGCATATCTAGAGAGTGATCTTTTTGTCAATTCTTCTTTGCAAAATAGCTCAAGATCTGTCAGATTGGACAGAGAATATCTATGAACAGCAATTTTCAAGTCTTGCCACAGATTCTCAATTGGATTCAGGTTGGAACTTTTACGGGGCCATTCTAACACATGAATATGCTGTGATCTAAATCATTCTATTGTAGCTCTGGCTGTATGTTTAGGGTTGTTGTCCTGCTGGAAGGTGAACCTCCACCTTAGTTTTAAGTCTTTTGCAGTCTAACAGGTTTTCTTCTAGGATTGCCCTGTATTTGGCTCCATCTATCTTCCCCTCAACTCTGACCAGCTTCCCTGTCCCTGCTGAAGACAAAACATCCCCACAACATGATGCTGCCACCACCATGTTTCACTGTGGGGTTGGTGTGGTCAGGGTGATGTTCAGTGTTAGTTTTTTAATGTACATCTGACCAGAGCACCTTCTTCCACATGTTTTCCGCGTCCCCCACTTGGCTTCTAGCTAACTGCAAATGGGACTTCTTTTGGCTTTCTTTCAACAACAGCTTTCTTCTTGCCATTCTTCCATGAAGGCCAAATTTGTGGAGTGCACGACTAATAGTTGTCCTGTGGGCAGATTCTCCTACCTGAGCTGTGGATCTCTGCAACTCCTCCAGAGTTACCATGGGCCTCTTGGCTGCTTCTCTGATTAATGCTCTTTTTGCCAAGCCTGTCTGTTTAGGTCGACCTCCATGTCTTGGTAGGTTTGCAGTTGTGCCATACTCTCTCATTTTTCGGATGATGGAACCTAATCCTGCTTTAAACTTCTCCACAACTTTATCCCTGACCTGTCTGCTGTGTTCCTTGGCCTTCATGATGCTGTTTGTTACTTAAGGTTCTCTAACAAACCTCTGAGGGCTTCACAGAACAGCTGTATTTATACTGAGATTAAATTACACACAGGTGGACTCTATTTACTAATTAGGTGACTTTTGAAGGCAATTGGTTCCACTTGATTTTAGTTAGGGGTATCAGAGTGAAGAGTGCCATACTTTTCAGATATTTATTTGTAAAACATTTTGTAAACCATTTATCATTTTCTTTCTACTTAACAATTATGTGCCACTTTGTGTTGATCTATCACATAAAATCCTAATGAAATACATTTACGTTTTTGGTTGTAACATGACAGAATTTGGAAAACGTCAAGGGGTATGAATAGTTTTTCAAGGCACTGTAGATGTAACTTCTTCCCTGGTCCCTATATACCTAAAGTCCACGGAAGGAGGCTAAAACATTTCTGACATCTGAGCAGAGAGCTTTGGGTTTCATTCAGAAGCATATAAAAAAACTGAACAAAAGGGGCTGTAAATATTAATAAGTAAACCTTATCAGTGTTTTTAATGTTTAGGAGGGGATATGGGTCACCACACCTATATGGCACTAAGTTTAATTTTTGTATTTGTGATTGCACCATTTCTATTACATTAAATAATTTCATACCATCAGCAAGTCTCAGCTCCTGCTCATTAACCGCTTGTGTGCCTGGGTTACGATCGAAGTCCCACTCTTTTTTGTATATTCATTCAGAAGCAGACTGGAGAGCAGCATACATTTCCAAAATATTAGATGAAATAAAAACAGACAACCATAATTTCTAATTTTTGCAGAGTAATGAAAATGTAATTTTCAAGTCGTGTGGAAATTTTAATAGTTCCTCCCCTTTCCTTACTTGCGGGGCTGCATGCTCGGATAAGGGTCTGGTATGGATTTTGGGGGGGGGGGGGGGGGACCGCACACCATTAATAAAAAAAAACTTGGCATGGGGGTTCCCCTCAAAATCCATACCAGACCGAAGGGTCTGGTATGGATTGCGGGGGGGACCCCACGCATATTTGTTTCTTAATTTTTTATTGCCGGCATTTCTTTTTACATTCAGCTGTCAGCGTGGAACCCTGCTGTTAGCTGATGACTCATCAGCTGTTACAGATGTGGCAGCTGCCCAGTCCTTAACAACCATGTTGTTTACTGGTTGTTAAGGATGCCAGCGGCTGCCAGTTCCTTAACTATCGCATGCAGGGACCACTACTTATTTACTGCAGGTGTTTATTTATTTCCTTTTGTGAAATTCAGTTAACTCCTGTTTTATGTGGTATTTACTGAACGTTTTTGCTTTATGCAGTATTTACCAAGCAATAGTGATCTGACATTTTCAGGATCACATGTGGTTTTTGGGAAAACACTTAAATACCACATGGGATCTGCTTTTGTGAATGGAGCCCATAGTCTCCCTTGTTGACCCCTTAGTGAACTGTGTTAAATTTATCAAGGCACAGGTACCCTTTATAAATGCTAGTCAGTATGTTACTAATGATAACACCTATATTCACTGCCTCTATTACTTTTCCTTTAAAGCAACTCACCAATCACATACGTGATACTCTACCGGAGTTCAGGAGCAAGCTACAAGGTCAGATGCTTTCATTAGAACATGAAGTTGAAGTTTACAAAAATTTCAAACCAGAGGATCCATCAAGGAAGACAAAAGCATTACTGCAGTATGCATGTTTTTCTTTTCTATGAAATATTCTAGTTTTACAACTAACATGGTTTATGTATTTCTTAATACATTGGAAAGTGCAAAGTGTGCACTCAATCAGAAAAGACTGATGATTATATTATTATTTTTACATACAGTATTATTATTATTTAGCATTTTCTAGGGTACAACACTTGCAAAAGCTATTAAAAAATTAAAAACTTTACCTTGTTAATAAAAATTTGTTTCTCCTAGATTGTTTAGTAGAAGTCGATTAGTTTTGTCCTCATCCAAGGTCTGCTCATTTGTTTGTTTTGCACATAATAGGGTTGAGTTGTTAAAGGCAAAAAGGCTGTTTCACTTAGCAAAGGAATTCTCACTGTGCAAGGGAATTTTCAAAAAGTACCTTTGGTTCTCGATTCCCCAGCTTTATTTCCAATTGTTTTGCCTACCCTTTAGCTTAACCATGCCTCCCACAGTTTTCACTTAAAGTGAAATTCCAGTCAAAATCTAACTTATATAAAAACTACTCCCATCCCCATTCTAAGCCTATTCTATCTACTCTGTAAAAGGAAAGAAGTCTATACTTACCTATTCTGAAGTCGCTCCGGTCCAGTCACATGACCAACTTACAGCGCCAACTTCAGTGTAGAAGGACAGCTGACAACTAGCCTATGGGTGACATCATTGCACAGGCTCTGAGGCCATTGTCACTGCTCTCTCCACTTCACTGAAGCCGCACTAGAAAGTTCATGTGACAGGACTGGAGCGATTTCAGAGTTGGTAAGTATAGACATATTTCCTTTTACAGGGTAGATAGTTAGGCTTAGAATGGGGTAACGGAGTAGATTTACACTTAGTTCTGTTTTCCTGCTAGCTTTGGTGACCCTTTTATGAGAAAAAAGCCTACCTTGATCTATCTAGCAACACTCAAAAAGTCAAAAACGAAGGGATTGATTTATTAAGGCAAATAGGTTGTTCACTTGGAAGTGGGAAGGGAAGTCACACTTTGTAAGGACATTTTCTCAGAGCTTATGTGAATGTGTTGAAAATTCACTTGGCAAAGAATACCCAATCATATGCAAGGAAAAAAATAAATAAATATATATATCTTACAAAAGTGAGTACACCCCTCACATTGAGCTTAGTGAATGTGTTGAAAATTCACTTTGCAAAGAATACTCAATCATATGCAAGGAAAAAAAAAAATATATATATATGTATAATATATAGTGTGTGTATATATACAGTGGGTACGGAAAGTATTCAGACCCCCTTAAATTTTTCACTCTTTGTTATATTGCAGCCATTTGCTAAAATCATTTAAGTTCATTCTTCTTCCTCATGAATGTACACATAGCACCCCATACTGACAGAAAAACACAGAATTGTTGACATTGTTGCAGATTTATTAAAAAAGAAAAACTGAAATATCACATGGTCCTAAGTATTCAGACCCTTTGCTCAGTATTTAGTAGAAGCCCCCTTTTGATCTAATACAGCCAGGAGTCTTTTTGGGAAAGATGCAACAAGTCTTTCACACCTGGATTTGGGGATCCTCTGCAATTCCTCCTTGCAGATCCTCTCCAGTTCTGTCAGGTTGGATGGTAAATGTTGGTGGACAGCCATTTTTAGGTCTCTCCAGAGATGCTCAATTGGGTTTAAGTCAGGGCTCTGGCTGGGCCAATCATGAACAGTCACGGAGTTGTTGTGAAGCCACTCCTTCGTTATTTTAGCTGTGTGCTTAGGGTCATTGTCTTGTTGGAAGGTAAACCTTCGGCCCAGTCTGAGGTCCAGAGCACTCTGGAGAAGGTTTTTGTCCAGGATATCCCTGTACTTGGCCGCATTCATCTTTCCTTCGATTGCAACCAGTCGTCCTGTCCCTGCAGCTGAAAAACACCCCCACAGCATGATGCTGCCACCACCATGCTTCACTGTTGGGACTGTATTGGACAGGTGATGAGCAGTGCCTGGTTTTCTCCACACATACCGCTTAGAATTAAGGCCAAAAAGTTCTATTTTGGTCTCATCAGACCAGAGAATCTTATTTCTCACCATCTTGGAGTCCTTCAGGTGTTTTTTTAGCAAACTCCATGCGGGCTTTCATGTGTCTTACACTGAGGAGAGGCTTCCGTCGGGCCACTCTGCCATAAAGCCCCGACTGGTGGAGGGCTGCAGTGATGGTTGACTTTCTACAACTTTCTCCCATCTCCTGACTGCATCTCTGGAGCTCAGCCACAGTGATCTTTGGGTTCTTCTTTACCTCTGTCACCAAGGCTCTTCTCCCCCGATAGCTCAGTTTAGCCGGACGGCCAGCTCTAGGAAGGGTTCTGGTCATCCCAAACGTCTTCCATTTGAGGATTATGGAGGCCACTGTGCTCTTAGGAACCTTAAGTGCAGCAGAAATCTTTTTGTAACCTTGGCCAGATCTGTGCCTTGCCACAATTCTGTCTCTGAGCTCTTCAGGCAGTTCCTTTGACCTCATGATTCTCATTTGCTCTGACATGCATTGTGATCTGGAAGGTCTTATATAGACAGGTGTGTGGCTTTCCTAATCAAGTCCAATCAGTATAATCAAACACAGTTGGACTCAAATGAAGGTGTAGAACCATCTCAAGGATGATCAGAAGAAACGGAAAGCACCTGAGTTAAATATATGAGTGTCACAGCAAAGGGTCTGAATACTTAGGACCATGTGATATTTCAGTTTTTCTTTTTTAATAAATCTGCAACAATGTCAACAATTCTGTGTTTTTCTGTCAGTATGGGGTGCTATCTGTACATTCATGAGGAAGAAGAATGAACTTAAATGATTTTAGCAAATGGCTGCAATATAACAAAGAGTGAAAAATTTAAGGGGGTCTGAATACTTTCCGTACCCACTGTATATATATATATATATATATATATATATATATATATATATCTTACAAAAGTGAGTACACCCCTCACATTTTTCTAAATATTTTATTATATCTTTTCATGTGACAACACTGAAGAAAATACAATTTGCTACGACGTAAAGTAGTGAGTGTAAAGCTTGTATAACAACGTAAACTTTCTGTCCCCTCAAAATAACTCAACACACAGCCATTAAAGTTGAAACCGCTGGCAACAAAAGTGAGTACACCCCTAAATTAAAATGTCCAAATTGGGCCACATTAGCCATTTTCCTTCCCTGGTGTCATGTGACTTGTTAGTGTTACAAGGTCTCAGGTGTGTTGAATTTGGTGTTATCACTCTCACTCTCTCATATTGGTCTATAAAAATTCAACATGGTACCTCATGGCAAAGAACTCTCTGAGGATCTGAAAAAAAGAATTACTGCTCTACATAAAGATGGCCTAGGCTATAAGAAGGCTGCAAAGACCCTGAAAATGAGCTGCAGCACGGTGGCCAAAACCATACAGGACAAGTTCCACTCAGAACAGGCCTCGCCATGGTCGACCAAAGAAGTTGAGTGCACGTGCTCAGCGTCATAGCCAGAGGTTGTCTTTGGAAAATAGACGTATGACTGCTGCCAGCATTGCTGCAAAAGTGGAAGGGGTGGGGGGGTCAGCCTGTCAGTGCTCAGCTCAGATCATATGCCGCAAACTGCATCAAATTAGTTTGCATGGCTGTTGTCCCAGAAGGAAGCCTTTTCTAAAGATGATGCACAAGAAAGCCTGCAAACAGTTTGCTGAAGACAAGCAGATTAAGGACATGGATTAATGGAACCATGTCCTGTGGTCTGATGAGACCAAAATAAATTTATTTGGTTCAGATGGTGTCAAGCATGTATGGCGGCAACCAGGTGAGGAGTACAAAGACAAGTGTGTCGTGCCTACAGTCAAGCTTGGTAATGGGAGTGTCATGGTCTGGGGCTGCCGCCACTGGGGAGCTACAGTTCATTGAGGGAACCATGAATGCCAACATGTACTGTGACATACTGAAGCAGAGCATGATCCCCTCCCTTTGAAGACTGGGCCGCAGGGCAGTATTCCAACATGATAATGACCCCAAACACACCTCCAAGATGACCACAGCCTTGCTAAAGAGGATGAGGGTAAAGGTGATGGACTGGCCAAACATGTATCCAGACCTAAACCCTATTGAGCATATGTGGGGCATCTTCAAATGGAAGATGGAGAAGTGCAAGGTCTCTAACTTCCACCAGCTCTGTGATGCCATCATGGAGGAGTGGAAGAGGACTCCAGTGGCAACCTGTGAAGCTCAGGTTAACTCCATGCCCAAGAGGGTTAGGGCAGTGCTGGAAGACAATGGTGGCCACACAAAATAATGACACTTTGGACTCAGTTTGGAAATTTTAACTTAGAGGTGTATTCACTTTTGTTGCCAGCGGTTTAGACATTAATGGCTGTGTATTAAGTCATTTTGAGGGGACAGCAAATTTTACACTGTTCTACAAGCTGTACACTCACTACTTTACATTGTAGCAAAGTGTAAATTCTTTAGTGTTGTCACATGAAAAGATATAATAAAATATTTACAAAAATGTGAGGGGTGTACTCACTTTTGTGAGATACTGTAGTGTATGTATATATATATATATATATATATAAATATTTTTCCTTGCCCATTGTAGATAATGGGTTATCTGGGTCAGTGACTCAGAAGGTAATAAACTGAAGGAATCAGCATGACATCCAGACAATTATTAATTTTGGGAGAGGTCAGCAACTACTGTGAATAATGACATGCACCATAAATAAAAAAAAATGTTACATTTTATTTTAATTACATAATCATATATTGATATGACGCAAATGACTGGACACATAAGGATATACAGTATTTTAGAAAAAGCAATTCTGTGTAAGATCAACTTTTAGCAATATATTTTTATCAGTTGAAAAATTATCAGTGATCCTGGGAGCCCTCATGCTACCCTATAACCCCCCCCCCCCCCCCCAAAAAAAAAAAAAAAAAAACCTCCATACTGTAGATCTTGCTTTATTCTAACCAGGAAGAGAGACATGTCTTTTAAGGTAAAGGGTGAATAAGAATCACATACAGTACAGCTAAGATGTGATCCTTTAAAATATCCCCTACATTACCATAAATGCTGAGCTGAAGTCCTGGTCAGCGGCCAGAGAGGCTTTTGTTCGGATGATGACTGGCAGTTTTTGCAGTAGCGCAGTAAGTATAACTTTGTGAGACTGTTACAAATTTACATTTACACTGCAGAGTCCTGTAAGAGCTTGTTCATACGCGTGGAAGCCCTTGGCACCCCTCTGAAAAGTGTTCCATAGTGGATAACTTTTCAGATGGTGTTTGACAGACGGTGAGGAGGTTATATGTTGCCTCCTCACCGGCTGTTTTATTTAAAAAAAAAGCTAGTTCACAGCACCACAATGCATTCAGTTGCAGGGTGGTTGCGATGTAGCCCCATACACTTAAATGGCCTGTGGAATGCAACATGTGTCCAGCCCTAAGTGTTGAGTTAGATGAGTAGTCAGGGGGCAGTAAAACTGCTGCTCAACTGCCTGTCTTTAGTGCCTCCCGTGTGAATGAGCCTTTAGTGCAGAACCTATTTTATTTCCTGTGATCTGATCAGAAGTTGCAACTAAACTTTTCTCAAAATTTTTTTTTACAATTAAGAAAATAGGCAATGCTGCTAAAAGAATACTTTGTTGGCCCCATTTTACACCAACAAAAAAAATCTTACTTTGATAATGTAATGTAATGACAGTTATTGCCAGATCAGTGAGCTCTTAGCTGAAATGTAAATATTGGTATGGTCCATGGGAGGTGCACAGCGGCTAGACCTGAGGTGATTTTATATATGTATAGTCTGTACCTATAGTACAAAAAGTGTACATTTGATGACATACTATGTCTTTGTAAAAATATTAAATTCTTTAGAATCCATTTTTTTCATGTGACAATTTAATAGTAATTTTAACAAATGTTTCAAAATGAGTCATTCTTTTCATATTGTTCATATTTTTAAGAATGATCCAGCATTTTGCACAAGATTTTGAAAAGAAGATAGAAGGGTCAGGGGATAAAGTGGACACCCTAGAGTTGTCTGGCGGTGCCAAAATTAATCGAATATTTCATGAACGTTTTCCATTTGAGCTGGTAAAGGTAAAAACCTACATAATATATAACTAGTTGTTTTGATGTATAGTATTGTCTATTGTCAATGTATGTAAAATAAAATTAAAACAGCGCTAGCATTTCATATAAAATTGTAAATGTAATAATATTAATTAGTATATAAATACTGTATATATAACCAACATACAGTAAAACCTTGGATTGCGAGCATAATTCGTTCCGGAAGCATGCTTGTAATCCAAAGCACTCTTATATCAAAGCGAATTTCCCCATAAGAAATAATGGAAACTCAGATGATTCGTTCCACAACCATTTATTCATAAATCCTTCAATTTATAGTCCATATAAAAAGGTTATAGCATTGCGATAGGTTGTGTAACCATAAAATGTCCATCCACAAATAGCCGCTTCCACAAGGGGAAGCAAAATCCAGCAGGAGCTACAGGGTATCAAAGAGAAGAGAGGCGCCTCTAAGTGTAGCAATATGGTTCCATTTAATGAAGGTTCAACATTTAGCAACTCACATGGTTGATGAATAAAACAGGCACATCTAAGTATGCAGGTATCCGGGGTAAAGCTGTCCACATAGACCATCTTCTGCACCGCCGGCTGCTAGTCTGTAATCCTGATCGGGAAGACCACCCTGCAGTAAAGCGATCTGAAAGCGAGGGGCAGCATGGAAAGGATGACGTAGATGACGGTGCGGAGGATGGTCCTATGTGGACAGCTTTACCTCTGATGCCTGCATCCTTAGATGTGCCTGTTCCGATCATCAACCATGTGAGTTGCTAAATGTTGTACCTTCATTAAATTTAACCATATTACTACACTTAGAGGCGCCTCTCTTCACTTTTATACTCAGCTGTGACTTGAGGCTACTTGTATATCAAGACATCGCTTGTATATCAAGTCAAAATTTGTTTGAAAATTTTGCTTGTCTTGCAAAGCGCTCTTAAACCAAGTTACTCTCAAACCAAGGTTTTACTGTATATTGCAAAAATTGATAAAACAATCCTTTTAAGTGATGTGTCCAATAAAGTGCAAAATGGATTAATTAATATAAATATAAAACCAGCATATATTACAACAAATTGATAAAACAGTCCTTAAATAATAACGTGTCCAATAAAGTGCTCAGGTGCAGAAACCGATCGTTCAAATGGTGCTCAAGTGAGTGGCCAGACCCTCTAGGTTCCCTACTCACCACAAAAATGAGTCTCAAACGCTTGATAAGATCATAGATGGCTTTGGCAACCAGGCTCTTAGTAGGGATACTTCCAAGATTAAAGATGCCTCTTATGGGATCGCTCCGAAATAGGCCACCGTTACTCCCTGTGAACGGTGCCCACCAATCCAATAACGTGCAATGGTGCAATAGCAATTATATATCACAATGTGAATACTGGCCACTCACTTGAGCAACCGTTTGAACGATCGGTTTCTGCACCTGAGTACTTTATTTGACACATTATTATTTAAGGACTGTTTTATCAATTTGTTGTAATAAATGCTGGTTTTATATTTATATTAATTAATTAATTTTGCACTTTATTGGACACATCACTTAAAAGGATTGTTTTATCAATTTTTGCAATATATGTTGGTTATATGTTGGTTTCTTCTCTCTTTACATAAAAAAACCCTGTTTGGTGTGGAGTTTGGGTTGGTTTTTCTAGTGGTGGAGACCCAGATGTCAGGAGAGTGCTGGGGAAAGTAGAGTGGCTTCCTTATGCATTTCATGACTTCTCTTGAGAAAAGAGGGTCATGGTAGTCTGGTAAGCAAGCACTGTATTATACTTCCGGTGACGGTGGCTGGTGGTGACACTTTTTGTTGTAAAACTTTCTTAATGAGCACTTTATCACGTCCATATTGGACCTAATAATTTGGAC
Source organism: Pelophylax lessonae (assembly GCF_965119305.1). NCBI lineage: Eukaryota > Metazoa > Chordata > Amphibia > Anura > Ranidae > Pelophylax > Pelophylax lessonae. The sequence continues at coordinate 209,637,289 of NC_138775.1, read as the reverse complement.
TTTCTGTGGACTTTATGAGATTCATTTTTGTCTTTATATGTTTAATATATCAACTCTGTCACATTTCACTGATATTTGTAATTTGTTTAGGTATAGCATAACACTTTTTTAAATTAATGAATGCCCAAACGTTTGACGCGCCTAAAGGTGCATAAACGTGTGCAAACTGTGTCCTTCGGTGCATTTTAAGCTTCTTTATTCCTGCTAGTGGCGAAGGCGCCTATTGAGAGGACAAAAAATAACCTCCTGTGTGCATGAGGTCTAAATCTCTCTCCTGTTCGTTCTATCTTAGATTTATTTTAGTTAGTGCAGATACAGCTAATTATTATACCAAAGCTACTTGGGGCACCTGTTGGGCCACTCTTAAGCCCCGTACACACGCGTCGAAAATCGGCAGGGAATTTTTGTCCGACGACCGATCTGCCGATTTTCGGCTTGATTTTCGGCTTTTTAGTATGATGCTTCCGACAACCGACTCCTACTTTTCGGCCGAAAAAAATCTGGTGTGCAGGCTATAAATTTTTTGTCCGCCGTCAAAACACGGCCGATTTTCGTGCAGTCAGTACAGATTTCGACAGGGAAAAATCTAATGAGCAAGACTGGGCATGCTCAGAGATGAAAGAACACAAAGAAAGCAAACCAACACATGACATCACTTCTGAAGTAGAATTTTGTTGGGCGAGAAAATTTGTGTGCAGTCTAGGCACATTCCAACCAACAAAACACCACTCTGGACAAAAGACGGACGATCGGTCGGCCGATAATCGTTGCGTGTGTACTAGGCTTTAAGCAGCACATAGATGACTTGATTTTCTTTCCTTCCACCACAGGCGAAAGGAAATACAATTGCTAGATTCCCCTATCAACACTAACTTACTGAATGCCTCCCGCAGCACTATTGTGTTCTGCCAATGGGGGGCACAGGGAGCCATCCACGCCAACAGAACACAATGATTACTGCTAGCAGCTATAGCTGCCAGCAGTAATTGAGTCTAGAAAAATCCGACAGGCTGGTTGTACCAAAGTCCATCAATGGAGTACAATCAGCCTTTCCATATATGGTTAGAATCATGGCCCTTCCCTGCTGAACTGGTCGAATTCCGCTCCAAGTATGGCTTGCTTTAGTTCTACTTTAAGAAATATGTAAAGCAGTATCAAATTCCAGATTAGCATATTTTATAGATCCCATAACTGGAACAACGCTGGATTCCCTACTCAGTAATGCTATTCTCAATCTGCATCATTTGAAAAGGGTCATACATTATTTAAATACTTCATAATTGATCTATAGATTTTGTATTGACATAGTACCATTGAACTGAGCCTGTATGTACTTATCTACATTATTTACCTTGTATTTGTCAAAAACGTAATAAAAACTTATTGAACACAGAAATAAATGTCAGTATTGTGAGAGAGCAGTTACTCTTTTTCATCATTTAGGGGATGAGATAAAAGAATGATGATATTTATAGTATTGATGTTTTGTATAAATTACAAAAAATAGACATGTGAATGGTGTAATGTGCTAAAATCTGAAGTCCAAATAGAATGGCCGCTGACAGGAAACTGCAGAATAGCTTAAAGCCAATGGGGAGGAAACAGGAGGTGAGAAATAGCATACACTTGTGTTACTCATCCTGTGTAAAAATCCCAGTGGGAAGTATTATATTCATTTCCTTTATGGAAACATCAGTGGGAATGCATGGATATTGGTATAAAGCATCAGAACTACTCGTAAATAATTGTATTGGTATCACTTGAACTTATCGCATATGCTGCCAGGCTAGATCACCACATTGGTTTATAACAAAGTAATATGAAATACTGAGTTCAGTTAGGTTTTGTATTTCCTTGATGTTCTTAAAGCAGAACTTAAAGCAGTATTACACCCTGCATGCGTTAGTTTTCTTTTTAAGACGTTTTTTTCCTTTATTTTCAGCTGGTGATCCAGCCACTAAGTCTATTGTTTTTCAACTTCCTTTAACAGATCATACTGTCCAGACAAAGGGGCAGTTAGATGTTTGAGACCAACCATTTACCACTGAAAGGGGTGCTTACAATGGCCAGCTTTTTTCATTATGTAAAAACTGTTTGCTGTAACTACTTCTAAAATGTTAGCTGGAGTTCAGTTTATCCAAATCTGCTGATCTAACATTACCTTCTCCACAGACTAACAATGCTGCTGTCTAAAGGTTTCTGATTAACCACTTCACCCAAAATGCAGACAACCTAAAGGCTCGGTCACATATGTGTCAATACCTTGTGTTTAGGCGGCATTTATTCAGCATTTTAAATCCTCATAACCACCCTTTAAAGGATAAGTCCAGGCAAAACTTCACTAACACTAAACCTGCTCTGTGCCACATTCTAAACCTAATCTATGTAACCCTGTAAAGCAAAAATCACTATACTTACTTATTCTGCAGCCGATCCAGTCTGGTCCCATGCTGAGCTGTCAGCGGCGGCTTCAGCGTGGAGGCGAGTGCAGGAGAGGCGCTCGACAATAGTAAGCCTCATAGTAAGTCTTTAGGTGACATTACTTCCCATTCATTTTACAGCATACACATGTGCGGCTTATTTCTGCTCATGCACACAAATGGAGTGGGCACTATAGTGCCCATCTAGCAGAAGCTAGAGACACTTGTGCAAAATCTGCCACCGCTCTCTGCCAGCCGCTTGTGGGAATCCTCCATCCGTCTCTACCAGCTCCCAAATATCTGGAAGAGTCTAGCAACATATCTGTGTACATGCTTTTATTTGTAAATGGAGACATGAAAGAGGGAGGGCAATCTGAGTCCTTACATTCTGCCTCGAGCTTGGTATAAATTAAAAAATGTATGAGAGTAACCGCGCTAAAGTGCTAAAAAATTAATAAATCAATGAATTAGTTTAGTGCCTACTGTATCAACCACAGGTATCTTTAGGAGGGTGCAGCTGATTATAAAGTTCTAGTGTTTTATCAATAAAAGTAAAGAGTGAATCAGTGCTGCTTCCACAAACCTTCTAACTAATAAATAATCTGTACTTCAATATTTCTAATTAAAGTGAAATACATAAACAATCCACAATCAAATGCAATCAATGAAAACAGATAAAGTGCAGTGCATAGACAGGTATGTAAAGTCCTTTGGTACTTCCAAAAGTGCCAGTGCTTGAAAAGTGCTTTAAATTAATCCAACGTGCCATTCAGTGCTCCCCTCCTTGGTCCCCACTCACCAGCAGTATGATGTAAAATATTGTTGTATATTGTAATATATTGTAAGTGTATTTGCTTTTATTTTTAATAAACCATAAAATTTTACGCTATGGGAATCTCTCTTTGATTCCTAATAACATCCCATTGAGAGCCTATAACGGAGGGAAAGGAGTGACATGGAGTGACATCCAAACCGCTCACTGGGCTGTAGAAAGCATAACAACTGGTTCCATCTCATTGTTGAGCTTTGGGAAAATCCACAATACAAGGAGGAGATCTCTTTACACTCTATGTGCTGGATTAGGCACTATATGCTGTTTTACATCACACTGTTGGTGAGTGGGGACCCAGGAGGGGAGCACTGAATGGCACGTTGGATTCATTTAAAGCACTTTTCAAGTACTGGCACTTTTGGAAGTACCAAAGGACTTTATATACCTGTCTATGCACCGCACTTTATCTATTTTCATTGATTGCATTTGATTTTGGATTATTTATGTATTGCACTTCAATTAGGAATATTGGTGTACAGATTATTTTTTTAGTTAGAAGGTTTTTGGAATTAGAGCTGATTCACTCTTTACTATAAATTTAAAAATGTCTGTCTTCCCTTTCTCAGTCATTTAATTTTTCCTATCTAGTCTCCTAAAACAGAGTGTGTGCTGTATGTATGTATGTATGTCTATTCAGTGTAGACATACTGTGTATAATAATTCATTCAGCATTAATAATATTCAGTGAAGATTTCCTGTACTATTATAATGCAATCTAATCATATGTGGTAAATATTCCTCTAGGTGGAATTTGAGGAAAAGGATTTACGGAGGGAGATAAGTTATGCAATCAAAAACATTCATGGTGTCAGGTATGTTACTAGTTACTATGGTACTGCATTTTGTACTTTGGGAATAATTGGTAAAAGTATGCTAGCAAGAACACTTTATGGTCTATTCCTAAAGCAGTGGTATATTCTTCCCAAATAATGCCGCGCAATAAATAAAATAAATACAGGCTATCTTTTAAATGTGCAATAAAGTGCTTAGAATATACGTGAACCTCCAAAGTATGAATATGTGCTAGATAAAAATCTAGGATCATACATCTATATTGCATATAAAAAGCTTAAATAACTATATTGTGCAGTGAAAAAAGTCCATATAATATAGTGTAGAAAAAAACATCCATATAAATATAAAGTGCCATCATGAACAATCCTTTCTCAAAAAAGTGCCAGCAATGCTGTAAACGTGCAAATATCAAGCTCAAAAAGAGATTCAAAGTGATGATGTGCTTCAAACAGTGTCCAAGTGAAACTACACCTAGAACCGTGCACCCCCTCGTGGCTGGGTCCTCACCTCAATTTATGCGACTTTGCAATTAAGCTTGGTCAAAAAACGCTTAGTGCCTTCCTAGGCTAGGAACAATCTTCCAATCCCCCAAGTAGTGATCCTCCCTCAATGATCGCTGTTTGTGGCAAACAGTGATGATATCATACATAGAGGAAAAGAAACTCGATAGTGCTGAAACCCTTTTTAAAAATGTGTTTGATAAAAGCAATAAATTTACTCACATACTGTTGGTGCTGTGAGTGCACCAATCTATCTATAGCAATCCAGCATTAAAAACTGTATCATGGTGGTGTAGTAGAATCACTTGTCAGCCTCTAGCCACCTGCATCCACCTGCTCCCTGTCGGTGTGTGCAGTGATCTATCTCTGCCCCTCCCCTACGCGTGACGACACAGGGACCTCATGTCTTCCTCAGGGGGATATGCCATGCTGTGGCTTAGTGGTTATGCTTCTACCTTGCAGCACTAGAGTCCATTCCAATCTGGGACATGCCACTATCTGCATGGGGTTTCCATCTTCTCCCTACGATTGCGTGGGTTTCCTCTGGTTACTCTGGTTTCCTTCCAAACTCCAAAGACTGGTTCGTTAATTGGCTCCTTTCCAAGTTGACCCTAGTATGTGTATGTATACATATGAGATGGGCAACTTAGATTGTATGCTTCTTGAGGGCACGGGCTAAGGTGAAAGTACAATGTATATGGAAAGCGTTGCGTAAATTATTGGTGCTATATAAATATCTATACTAAATAAATTGATGTGTATCTTAATGCTCCAATTTTACATGTGCTGGGAGCAGAGTGAGTGTTACTGATTGGAGAGCAGTACAGTCAGGGCTTTTTTTTTCTCAGAGAATAGGTGCAGGAACTCCTCCTTTCTAGGTATCCCATTGTCTCCGCCCCTATCAACCTTCAAGCATCGTTCCTTGGTTCCAACCCCCACCCACTTCCCAGTACTGCCCCTTTCAGAGAATATAGAACCAAGTAACATTTGTTAACGTTAACAAGAAAAGCAGTAAAATAGATCCCCTGCTGCCAGGAACAATGGATTCCCCGGCAACAGTGGACCACGTGCAACAGAATACCCCTCCCCCAGCAACAATAGACCCCCAACAGCAAAAACAGATCCCACCCGCAGCCAGCATCAATAGACTCTCCAGATCCCTCCCAGCAACCAAAGAGCCACCTCCAGCAACAATGGATTCCCCACAGCAACAACAGACCTCCCCCTCCGGCAAAAAAAGATCCCCTCGAATGACAATAGATCCCCAGCAGCCAGCATCAATAGATCCTGTAGCACACCCCAGCACCCCTGGCCATTACATACATTTAGTGCTAAAAAAATATAGGGAAAAAACCCTGAAAAGACTGGGAAAGGCTCAAGGTGTCAGAGCCAGACACCAAGAAAAGAGAGAAAAAAACTGAAATGGATGAAAACCCAAAGAAAGGGATGGGGAAGATAGGGGGGGGAGAGAGGGGGAAGGGAAGGGAGGGACGGCAAACGGGGGGGGGGATAGAGAAAAGAAAAAGAGAAGAAGGGGAAAGAAAAAAGGGGGGGGGGGAGGGAGAAAAAAGGGGGGGAGGGAAGGAGGCCAAAGATAAAGGGAGAGAAGTAGGAAACAAAGGAGGGCTCATGAAATAACAAAGATGTATAAAATATAAAATATTTATTGGTACATGTTAAAAACAAATATTATATGGACACATACATTTTAAGGAAAAACAATGCAGTACATATATATACATAATATTGTGGCGACAGTTAATATATGTATACACTTATCCAATGAAGGGCTCATCGGAAATCAACCCGACATGTTTCGCAGACTAAAGAGATCAGCTTCTTCAGGGGTATGCATCATAGTATAAAGAGTGTGCCTTTATTGACCTGCATAATGTAAATGGCAAAAAGTCATTGTTATTATCAACATTAAGAATAGGTCATGCATGCATATATAGCGCCCCCATGTGTACACCAGGAGTCTCACCCAAGCCAACATTTACAACAATACATTTAGTGCTGGAGGTGCCGGACCTGCATTCCCCCGCGTTCCCGCCGAAAAAAAGCCCTGAGTACTGTACTTATGACTGCGCAGTGGGGGTGGGTTGAGCCACTGGAGATAGGCCGCTTCTCTCAAACAGAGATGGGTCCTTATCTTGTCTTATCTTATCTTATCCAACAGTCTGCTGCTGGAAAACAGGAGTTTGGGGGTACTGTTATGGGAAAAAGCTGAACTTCTTAAAAACCACAAAATACTTAGATGGAATGCATACATGGGAGTTGTTTTACCCACCAAATAATTTCTAGTTCTGTCTTCCTAGTCCTGAGATCTACACAGCTCTGTGTAGCAGAGGAGGGGACCTGATCTTTTCTCTTCCAGTTTCATTTTCCCTTACGTTTCCTCTCCGAACCTCCACTATGTGACTAAACAGTGAAAGTAGAGGCAGCGCACTGCTTGCTCCCGCTGACAGCACACTCCTTGTACTGCAGCACACCTGGCTTCTTGTACTGCTTCACCCTCCCTCTCATTTATTTCTGCTGTACAGAGTATACAGAGGATTGCAGGTGGCTAATACCAAGTTAAATTCAGGTACTTACACTGCTTACATTAAAAAAAAAAGCTCTATTTTCTCATGTCTTTTAAATCTGCTCAGAGTTTAGGTGTATATATTAATGCATACGTGATTTGTCTTATTTTTCAAAGCTCAAGTACTTTTTTCCAATGATTTATTTATATTGTCCCATGTGTGTCCTTTTACACGTGGATTGCAGAAAGCAATGTATACTGGGAATATTGCTAGATCACAATTATAGTACATTTGTTTATTAGAAAGCAAATTATTGCACTTAGAATTACATGCTGCAAAGGTCAGAGAAGTGTGGTAAGCCTAGTAAAGGCTAAATTCTGGATGGTTCTTATAGTTTAGTAGACATTATTGCTTTGTATTTTAGGACTTCAGTTATGATTAGTCCATTTGTATTGTATTTCTTTTACAGAACTGGATTGTTTACTCCAGATAAGGCATTTGAAGCAATAGTGAAAAAGCAGATTGTGAAGCTTAAAGGACCAGCTCTGAAATGTGTCGACCTTGTGATGCAAGAGCTTCTTAATACTGTTAGAAAATGCACCTCAAAGGTAGATTTGTTTCTTTTCTTATGTCTAGGGGGAGCTTGAGTTTGGCCCGAACCTGGGACCAACTGTGGAAAGGGCATTATTAACAATAATTGACCTAATATGGCCCCATGGACTTTATAGCTTAATGATGTTGGCCTAATATAGCCATTGGGCCATATTAGAACATTGATGTCATGAGCATCCCTGCCTCTCTTTGTACATGCAACTGTGGTATAGGGAATGTCCTGGCCGCAGTTGATTGAGCAGGAGTGACATCTTTCTTCCAGGTTTGGTCTGAATCCAAGTTTGGATCAACCCGGCGCTCGCCCCTGCTCATGTCTATTGATTATACACTCAGTGGCCTGAAAAGTAGATATACTTCCTTTGACTCTTATAACCGCTGCCATATTGTGGGAGTGACTCCAAAAAGGTCCTATGGTCTAATCCATGTTGAAGCCAACCATCAGTGTAGCCTACACATCAGTGTAGCCTACATATGTCAAAGGCTGATATAAGGATGCTCATTCTATAGATGTTTTAAAGTTCATCATAAAATATTATCCAGCTTCCTGTATCTGCCATAGTGATGATGCAGTTGGAACAGAAATGTGTTGGAGTAGATAAGATGTGCTAATGTTCCTTAGCGAAATGCAAACACCTTTGGTGGTTTACTATAGAAAGGAGAGGCACTCTATGCAGTTGATTTACTAAAAACTGGGAAGTGCAAAATCTAGTTTTATACATTGAACAGCCAAGAGCGTGATGCATTGTGCATTTCACTATTGGTCTATATAATTTTTAGTTAATAAATGACTGTTTAGTTGCACATATGAAAATGGTAGGGATAAGTGTTGCTTAGTTGTGCAGGAGGTGTTTGAACAGTTTATGATTTATTTTACAGGATTATAGGACTATACAGGTGATTTTCATCACTTGTTACCAAGAGGTTCAACCAGTTGTTAACCATCATCTTAATAGCAGCACATAGATTTTTCCAAATTGCAAGAGAATAAAATCAGCGTTGAGACTCTAGTCTAAAATGTCTGCCAAATTGCCTAAAGCTGTTTCATTTGGATGTTTTCCAGCATATTCTACCGATTCATGATTACTCATATAGAGTTCCATCTTGTTACCTTACCAATAGTAAGTGTTGCATAACGATTGTGCTGTATCTTATATTTATTTTTTTTAATTGCAGCTTTCTAATTATCCAAGGCTTCGAGATGAAACGGAAAGAATTGTCGCTCTCTACATACGGGAAAGGGAGGGTAAAACCAAGGAACAGGCATGTATATGTGTTTGTATGTTTTTTTACATGCATAAACAACTACTAATATTAAGTATAGCTCATCCTAGCTAAGTCATTTATTCTCTTTTATTCTATACCTGTACTGTTATGACCGGCTCAAAAGACCAAACTTCCTTTTTTTTGTCCTTGAAGTCTTCATTTACGCCTGTGTCAATTTGAGCATTCAGTATTAAACATCAGCAGTTGTCATATGTTGTATACTTAATTCAGGGACATTTGTTACGGTTTTTTAATATTAACTGAGGCATAAAAAATTATTTGCTGACAAACTGTCATATTCTTCTTTCTCATTAAATATGTATTGCATCATGGAGGCAAGACGGTGCATGAGATATGAAACCTACTAATCCTAAAGCTGGCTATCAATGTTAAAGTCTTATGTTAAACAGCCATTTTAAGATTTCTGTAGAACTAAGGCCCCTTTCACACATGCCGGACATTTTTCCTATTGACGTTGACAGATGGAAAAACGGATGTAAATGGATGATCATCCATTTACATCTGTTAACATCTGCTTCGGTCAACATCCATTTTTTGGAATGGATCAAAACCCTATTTTTCTTCTGTTAAAAAAAAGGATCGGATTAAAAATGTATATGAATGGACAAACATGGGTCTTTGAAAACGCCCAGTAGGCAGGGGAAACGCGTTGACGCAATTTTCGGTACGGCTGGAACGCATCGTCACTTCCGGCTCACTTCCTGGATTGACAGTGGAACGCACGCGAATAGCGGCGTCCACCACCATTGATGGTTCTTTTTCACTGCCGTTTTTATCTTTGCAAATTGTAAGTATATTTATTTTGCTTTGGGGAGAATAAATAATCAAAAACATACTACACTATTGGTCCTTTCTGTTTTTTTTATCCGGGATCAACGGAGGTCTGGTTTGGAGCGATCCCATACAAAGCATCTCTAATCTTGGATGAATTACAACAAAAAGCCTGGGTGCCAAAGTCCTAAGAATTCTTTTCAAGCGTTTGAGACTCATTTTTGTGGTGAGTAGGGAACCTAGAGGGTCTGGCCACTCACTTTGAGCACCGTTTGAATGATCGTTTTCTGCACTTGAGCACTTTATTGGACATTTCACTAACAAGGACTGTCTTATTATTATTTTTTGCAATATATGTTTATTTTTATTTAATAATATTGCTACACTTATATTTATTGATTTCTTCACATGAAATGCTAGCGCTGTTTTAAATTTACTTCACACAATGGACAAACAGTAAATTTTTACATGAAAAAATGGGTCCAGGATTCAAGTGGGTAAGGACTCTAGCTGGCAGATGTAACAAACTATTGTAAAAATGAATAAAAAACTGATGAAAAACTGATGTAAACTTCATCCATATTTTTTTCTTTGAAAAAACCTGGCTGAACTGATCAAACGAATGGTCCGCATGTGTGAAAGGGGCCTTATTCTTTTGAGAAATTCTGTTATAACGTGTGCCTAACTTTAGTTGCTGCTGAGTGTTGTTCCTAGTGAGTGTGCTTGTACTCTGTGAATATCTGCAGATAAATTTCTATAATATTGTTGTTAAAAACAGCATTTTGGGTTTTTCTTCCTCCTTTTTTCGGACGGAGGTTTAACATCCCTTGTTTAGTAGAGATGTCAATTTCCACTTCATCCACTAGATGGTGCTCAGCATATAGCAAATACAGTATATGACCTGCAGTACCATTTGGAAATAATATGCCTTTTATATGCAGGGATGCTGAAGTTCACATAACTTCATCTTTTCATTTACCAACAGAGAAGCCAGGATTGATAAGCACATAGCAAATAATTCTGGTTCTGGGGTTTGTAAATGGTACAAAATATTTGTTTTACTGTATTTATTATTATTTTTCTTTTTTTTGTGTAATGTTGTTTTTTGGTAAACAGCAAACAAACATGCATGTCCGGCACTGTATCAGTGCCAGCATTAAAACTATTTTCCTGATTAATCTGTGTTGGGTTTTTGTAGGTTTTGCTGATAATTGATATACAGTTATCCTATATTAATACCAATCACGAGGACTTCATTGGCTTTGCTTAGTAAGTTGAAATGATTTAAAGCATGTACAAATGTATATTAGTACATTGGTGTTCCATGTTTCAGTATGTATGTAAAAAAAAAAAATATTTAAAATAAATAAAAAATAATATACAGTGGGTACGGAAAGTATTCAGACCCCCTTAAATTTTTCACTCTTTGTTATATTGCAGCCATTTGCTAAAATCATTTAATTTCATTCTTCTTCCTCATGAATGTACACATAGCACCCCATACTGACAGAAAAACACAGAATTGTTGACATTGTTGCAGATTTATTAAAAAAGAAAAACTGAAATATCACATGGTCCTAAGTATTCAGACCCTTTGCTCAGTATTTAGTAGAAGCCCCCTTTTGATCTAATACAGCCAGGAGTCTTTTTGGGAAAGATGCAACAAATCTTTCACACCTGGATTTGGGGATCCTCTGCCATTCCTCCTTGCAGATCCTCTCCAGTTCTGTCAGGTTGGATGGTAAACGTTGGTGGACAGCCATTTTTAGGTCTCTCCAGAGATGTTCAATTGGGTTTAAGTCAGGGCTCTGGCTGGGCCATTCAAGAACAGTCACGGAGTTGTTGTGAAGCCACTCCTTCGTTATTTTAGCTGTGTGCGTAGGGTCATTGTCTTGTTGGAAGGTAAACCTTCGGCCCAGTCTGAGGTCCAGAGCACTCTGGAGAAGGTTTTTGTCCAGGATATCCCTGTACTTGGCCGCATTCATCTTTCCCTCGATTGCAACCAGTCGTCCTGTCCCTGCAGCTGAAAAACACCCCCACAGCATGATGCTGCCACCACCATGCTTCACTGTTGGGACTGTATTAGACAGGTGATGAGCAGTGCCTGGTTTTCTCCACACATACCGCTTAGAATTAAGGCCAAAAAGTTCTATTTTGGTCTCATCAGACCAGAGAATCTTATTTCTCACCATCTTGGAGTCCTTCAGGTGTTTTTTAGCAAACTCCATGCGGGCTTTCATGTGTCTTACACTGAGGAGAGGCTTCCGTCGGGCCACTCTGCCATAAAGCCCCGACTGGTGGAGGGCTGCAGTGATGGTTGACTTTCTACAACTTTCTCCCATCTCCTGACTGCATCTCTGGAGCTCAGCCACAGTGATCTTTGGGTTCTTCTTTACCTCTCTCACCAAGGCTCTTCTCCCCCGATAGCTCAGTTTGGCCGGACGGCCAGCTCTAGGAAGGGTTCTGGTCGTCCCAAACGTCTTCCATTTGAGGATTATGGAGGCCACTGTGCTCTTAGGAACCTTAAGTGCAGCAGAAATATTTTTGTAACCTTGGCCAGATCTGTGCCTTGCCACAATTCTGTCTCTGAGCTCTTCAGGCAGTTCCTTTGACCTCATGATTCTCATTTGCTCTGACATGCATTGTGATCTGGAAGGTCTTATATAGACAGGTGTGTGGCTTTCCTAATCAAGTCCAATCAGTATAATCAAACACAGCTGGACTCAAATGAAGGTGTAGAACCATCTCAAGGATGATCAGAAGAAATGGAAAGCACCTGAGTTAAATATATGAGTGTCACAGCAAAGGGTCTGAATACTTAGGACCATGTGATATTTCAGTTTTTCTTTTTTAATAAATCTGCAACAATGTCAACAATTCTGTGTTTTTCTGTCAGTATGGGGTGCTATGTGTACATTCATGAGGAAGAAGAATGAACTTAAATGATTTAAGCAAATGGCTGCAATATAACAAAGAGTGAAAAATTTAAGGGGGTCTGAATACTTTCCGTACCCACTGTATGTGTACTTCATTATAATTTAAAGGTATACTCCTGTCCAAATAAAACCAATAAAGCTTGCACGCTCTCTCTCTCTCTATCTATATATACAGTATCTCACAAAAGTGAGTACACCCCTCACATTTTTGTAAATATTTTATTATATCTTGTCATGTGATTAGACTGAAGAAATTACACTTTGCTACAATGTAAAGTAGTGAGTGTACAGCTTGTATAAAAGTGTCAATATTTTGTGTGGCCACCATTATTTTCCAGCACTGCCTTAACCCTCTTGGGCATGGAGTTTACCAGAGCTTCACAGGTTGCCACTGGAGTCCTCTTCCACTTCTCCATGATGACATCACAGAGCTGGTGGATGTTAGAGACCTTGCGCTCCTCCACCTTCCGTTTGAGGATGCCCCACAGATGCTCAATAGGGTTTAGGTCTAGAGACATGCTTAGCCAGTCCCTCACCTTTACCCTCAGCTTCTTTAGCAAGGCAGTGGTCATCTTGGAGGTGTGTTTGGGGTCGTTCATGTTGGAATACTGCCCTGCGGTCCAGTCTCCGAAGGGGGGGGGATCATGCTCTGCTTCAGTATGTCACAGTACATGTTGGCATTCATGGTTTCCTCATTGAACTGTAGCTCCCCAGTGCCAGCAGCACTCATTCAGCCCTTGACCATGACACTCCCACCACCATGCTTGACTGTAGGCAAGACACACTTGTCTTTGTACTCCTCACCTAGTTGCCGCCACACACGCTTGACACCATCTGAACCAAATAAGTTTATCTTGGTCTCATTAGAACACAAGATATGGTTCCAATAATCCATGTCCTTGCAGCCATGCAGACCAATTTGATGCAGTGTGCGGCGTATGGTCTGAGCACGGACAGGCTGACCCCCCTCCCCCACCCCTTCAACCTCTGCAGCAATACTGGCAGCACTCATAAGTCTATTTCCCAAAGACAACCTCTGGATATGACGCAGAGCACGTGCACTCAACTTCTTAGGTCAACCATGGCGAGGCCTGTTCTGAATGGAACCTGTCCTGTTAAACCGCTGTATGGTCTTGGCCACCGTGCTGCAGCTCAGTTTCAGCGTCTTGGCAATCTTCTTATAGCCTAAGCCATCTTTATGTAGAGCAACAATTCTTTTTTTCAGATCTTCACGAGCGATAACACCAATTTTAACACATCTGCTTCCCATTCACACCTAAGACCTTGTAACACTAACGAGTCACATGACACCGGGGAGGAAAAAATGGCAAACTGGGACCAATTTGCACATTTTGACTTAGGGGTGTATTCACTTTTGTTGCCAACGGTTTAGACATTAATGACTGTGTGTTGAGTTTTTTTGAGGGGGCAGCAAATTTACACTGTTATACAAGCTGTACACTCACTACTTTACATTGTAGCAAAGTGTCATTTCTTCAGTGTTGTCACACGAAAAGATATTAAAAAATATTTGCAACAATGTGAGGGGTGTACTCACTTTTGTGAGATACTGTGTGTATATATATATATATATATATATATATATATATATATATACGGTATATATATGTATATAAACACACACACAGTATTTATATCTATAATTCAACAAAGTTCCTATCCCATGGTGGTGTGTCTTTATGTAGCCGGGGTCCACTGGATACTCCTGGTCTCCTTTGTTGATAATCTGGTGACCCCCAGCTTGTGACATAGGAAAGCTATTGCAAAGCATACACACGTCAAGGCTTTTTCTCCTTTTACCATTTACAGGGCCTGATTTAAAAAGTACTAAAAGGTTTCATACACCCACCAGTAACATTCAAACCTACACTGCCCTGCAAGTTTAAATGTGATTGATGATATAAGAAGCAGAGATGGAGTAAGTTCTTTTTGAGGCTTTGAGACATACAGCTCCATTAACCATGCAAAGTGGTCACTGGCTTCTGAATATAATGGCTTACTCAGAACTACAAGTGTAAAGTTGTTCCCAGCAATTGCTCTTTAATTTAGGTAACATCACACAGCATATGTTACAGAACAATATAATGTTTAAGATAACATTCAAATTTGACCTAGAATGTGATTGATGATGCAGGAAGCAGCTAAAATGTAAATCTGGCCATACACTTGTGTGGCTGGCTCTAATTTAACTGATTCCTCCATCCACACTTTACAGTGCGGATGGAGAAATCTCCTGTTGCAGCTATTTGTATTTTGTCAAATTACCAGAACAGTGTATGGCCAGATTAAGTTACATACAATGGGCTTTGAAAGGTACACCCCTATTAGCCATGGAAGGTGGTCAATGTCTTTTAAATGTAATGGCCTACTGAGAACTACAAAAGTAAACCTTTCTCCAGAAATTGCTCTTTAAAGAGGAACTGCAGTCTGCTCACATAATTTGTAATAAAAACCTCTTTGCCATTCTGAAGCTTCCCTCCAACCTCTTTGCATGCTATTTTATAAATATACTGTGATTCTGTACATGCCAAATATACTGCAGAAATATCTCTCTACTAAGTCTGGCTGCAGTCATTTTAACTGTGGGCAGCTGAAGCTGCTGACTGTTCACTTCCTGGATTTACACTGAAACACAGAGGCACACAGACACCCACACACACACATATATACACACACATATTTAAACACAGACACACTCACACCACTGCTTGCCTGCACATTTCTCCTCTCTCAATGAATACTCATGGATCTCTGCAGTCTCCTGTTATCTCCGCCCTCATCCAGCCCCCTCCAGCTCTGTAGCTCTCCTTGGCTTTCCTATGACTCATCCTTCTTTCCCTTGCTTGCAAACTCTCATGAGAGTGAGAGAGAAAGCTGTGCATGATGTCATTAGCCTAAGCTATTGACCAGACAAAGAGGAAGTGGGCTGTATAAGGTATTTACTGGCAGAAAATAAATGTTTTACTATCCAAAGTAAAAACAACAAGGGCAGAGGATTTAATAGATGGAAAGATGAACAAAATAACTAAAGAGCCACTTGAATTTATTAAACACACTGCATATGTTGCTTAATGATATATTGTTTTAAAATAATGTGTTATGAGGTGAAATCCCCTTTAATAATACTGGATACATATTGATTACAAATGATCAGACATTCCTTTAGATTTAGATTTATATAGGTAAATGTGCTCATTATCTGACATGATATTCAATGGCTTTAATGTAATAATTTTAATAGCGCTCCACTGGCTTTGGAATCCTGATACCTGTGGAGTGTTATGCACATATGTTAGGCAAACTGCTGTTCTGTAAAAATGTGCTTTTAAATTTTTTTTAGCAGTGGTAGGACTGTAGTATGGCCATACTGCCCCTTATCAATAGATCCCTTAGTGTAGAAAGCAAGCTGAGCTTTCTTTTTGATTGCCTCCACAAAATTACTAATTAGGATATTATAAACAGATGCAAAACAACCCTTTACAGTTTTTCCATGATTGCATATAGATTCTACATTTCTGCCAAGTATGTAAAGATTATTATAGCTAAACTATAGTCACCAAAAAAAAAAATATTTTTATCTCTTTTGTTCATTGACGGACACAGCTTCAGGTATTGTTAACCATTGGGTTATACTGCCCCGTACAAGAGTAGGACACTAGGCAGAAAAAAATTTGGGGTTGAGCAGGATTCCCCGCCACACTGGGGGTTGGTGACTAGGACAGGGATGTGCTTTGGCCTCCCTGCTGCTGTTGTTGGGCTGGGGGGAGGGGATGGTTTTGCAAACGCGGATCCAGGCCTCACGCAGCTGCATTTGCCTGAAAATTTAGGCCGCAGCTTGCGGCCTTCCGGTCGGGAGTTATGTGGGGCGGCCCCAGTGAGGGTGGCTGGAGCCACTACCCTCCATTTGGTCATCCGCCCTCCCCTCCACTGCCCATGTGTGGTCAGCTCCACCAGTGCTCGCGCACAAGTGGCTGGGCGTCCACAAAACTTTAGGCCACAGCTTCCGGCCTACTTGGCCCTGCGGTCGAGTTGGGCACCTCCGTTGGGAGGGTGGCCCCAGCGAGGTTAGCTGAAGCCCGCGCTCTTCTCCTCCGCACTTGCGGCTGGGCCTCCACAAAAATTTAGGCCCCTGTGGGGGGCGGTCTATTTTTTGATGGTAGCCATGCCAAAGTAGCTGGTGAAAAAGTGCCCCCACTTTCCCCTGTCTCATTAGATCCTGAATCTGATTCGGCTGCCGTGGATGTGGGTCATCCTGATGGGTCTGCAACCACGTGCCCTGAATACTCAGATAGTGAGGATGATTCCTCCACGTCTGCAACCGCGCACGAAAAGGCACTGGTGGACGCACTGATTGTATTTGTGCGTGAGCCTCTAAAGATGGGGGACGCAGCTGCGACTGCGACGGGGGCGCAGGTTCCCTTTGGCACTCACAAACAACCTAGAGTGGCAAAAGGTGCTCCCCTTTCCCCGCCTAATTTGACAGAATTGTTGCGAGAGAGTGAAGATGACCGAAGCGTCCCCTTGGGGTCCCTAAGCAGTTTGCTAGACAATACCCCTCTGAAGAGTCCCTTTTCAAAAAGTGGTCTGTTCCACTGGTGGTCGACCCTCCAGTTTCCAGGTTAAACAAAGCAACCATGATTCTGGTTGAAGAGTCTCTGGCCTTTAAGGACCCGGCTAACAACAAAAGCGGAGGCTGTGGCCCGCAATAAGTTCACCCTGGCTGGCTTGGCATTGAGGCCGGTGCTCACCATGGTCCTGGTGTCGCAAACTCTGACTGAGTGGGCTAAGCTTTTATGCCGTGACCTGGAGGGAGCATAGCTCCCACCTGCCTTTGCTGAGCTGGCGGACCAGCTGGTCCAGGGATTACAGTTTGTTTGTGCTGCATCTTTCAATACGTCTCCCCTAGTGGCTTGGCTTTCTGTTTTGGCAGTGATCCTTCAGTGTGTCCTTTGGCTAAATTGCTGGTCTGTAGGCCAGACTTCTAAAAAATCCCTGGCTGTTCTTCCTTTTCAAGGAGATCGTCTGTTTGGAGCTACCTTGGATGACATCATTAAAGGTCTAACAGGGGGAAGAGTACCTTTCTTCACGGGCTACTAAGGGCGCGGATCCTCGTCGCAGACGTGGGCCCTCCTTTTTGGCTCATAAGAGGTTTTTTCGTCCCTGTGGATCGACTGACAAGGGATTGAAGTCTTCGAGGGCCTCCTCTGATGGATCTAAGTGAACTTGGCCTGGCAACTCGAGAGGGGTAACTGTCCCGGTTCCGATTGTGGTATGTTTTCAGGGGTTTTACTCAACTTGTTTACAGTCCTCAGGAAGGAGGGCAAGGTGCGTCCAATCTTGGACCTCAAGGCGCTAAACTGCTTTGTGCGGGTGCAGAAGTTCAGGAGGGACTCCATTTGCACAGTGGTGGCTTCCCTACATCAGGGGGATTTTCTTGCCTTCACATTCCAATATGTGTCGGTCACCAACGCTTACCCCTCTTTGCAGTGGGAGAGGAACATTATCAGTTTGGGCGTTACCATTTGGTCTCGCTTCCACTCCCTGGGTCTTCACCACTAAACTGTTGGCCCCGGTACTGGCATTGTTACGCCAGCAGGGGATCGCCGTCCTGTGCTATTTATTTGATCTCCTCTGCGGGCAGAGTCTTCTGCTGCGCTGGAGGAAAACCTGGAGATCACCATACGAACTCTGAAGCAGTTTGGCTGGATTCAGAATCTTCAGAAGTCAGCCTGGGTCCCTTCTACGAACCTAGACTATCTGGGGCTGACTCTGGAGTCAGCCTTAGCCTGAAATATAACCAGCAGATGGTCGTCCTTTCAGACTTGTATGTGGGTGCTGGGCCTGATGGTGTCAACCTTCGAGACGGTCCAGTTTGCGCAGTTCCATATGAGGTCCCTGCAACGGGAGATTCTCATCACATGGGACAAGAATCCGCAGTCTCTGGACAACAAACCCGGCAGAGCCAGGGTACGAGAGAGTCCCTGATTTGGTGGCTTCGCTCTCTGTCACTCCAGCTGGGTAAAATCCTTCCTACCCTTGTATTGGACAGTGGTCACCATGGATGTTAGCCTGTCCGGGTGGGGAGGCATCCTCGGCAGAAGTTCTGCTCAGGGGGTCTGGAACCTGGAAGAATCCAGACTATCGAACAATGTCCTGAGTTACAAGCGATCAGGCTGTGCCTGGAACATTGGATAGATCATCTACAAGGCTGTCCAGTGTGCATTCAATCAGACAGTGCCACGGCCGTGGCTCATGTCAATCTCCAGGGGGCACAAGAGGTGTCTTGGTGGCTCTGGAGATAGCCAGCATTCTCTGGTGTGCAGAACCTTTCATTCCAGCCCTCTCCGCCGTTCACTTTCCCAGAGCGGAACATTAGCAGGCGGATTACCTCAGTCGGCAGGCGTTAGACCAGGGGAAATGATCTCTTCACCCAGAAGTGTTTCATCAGTTGTGTCTCCGGTGGGGCACCCCCGAGGTGGATCTGTTGGCGTCTCCGCTCAACAGAAGGTACATAGGTTCGTGGCTCGGTCACAGGATTCCTTGGCGGATGCCACAGATGCGCTGGTGGCCCCGTGGGGTCAGTATCGTCTGATTTACGCCTTCTTCTTCCCAAACTTCTGCCAAGACTTCTACAGGATCGAGGCAGAAAGGGTTTCAGTTTTTTTAGTGGCCCTGAACTGGTTTCGCTGGGCCTGGTAGGCCGACCTGGTGCAGTGGGTTGGCGACATTTCCTTGGAGGCTTCCTCTCAGGGAAGATCTGCTGTCCCAAGGGCCAATCTTCCAGCCTGCTTTACAGTCGCTGGTTTTGGGTGCTTGGCTGTTAAAAGCTGATGGATAGGGGATTGTCTGAATCAGTGATTCCTACGCTGTTAAAAGATAGGAAATCTTCTTTTTGGAAGATCTACCATCGTACGTGGGAGATGTACATGCGGCGGTGTTATCCTGTTGTTCACTTTATCTGGTGACTCACAGGAATATGGTGGTGCTTCGCCCCTGTCCGTCATTCCTTCCTAAAGTTGTCTTTAATTTTCATTTGAATGAAGACATTGTGTTACCTTTCCTGTGTCCCAGGCTTAAACATACGAAGGAAATTGTCTTGCATGCCTTGGATGTGGTCCGAGCAATTAGGGTGTACCTGGCAGCTGCGGAGTCTTTCAGGATTTCAGACTCTATTTGTGCTCACAGATGGGCCTCTTAAAGTGTTGTCCGCTTCCTCTGCGACCATTTACAGATGGATCAGAGAGACGATGGTTCAGGTCTATTCGATCAGGGGTCAGGATTCTCCTTTTTCCTGTCAAGGCGCACTCTACCAGGGAGCTTAGTGCCTCCTGGGCCTCCGTCATCAGGCGTCAGTGACGCAACTTTTTTTACAAGAACTTTTTTTACTTTAAGTTTTATAAAGTGGATGTGTTGGCATCTGTGGACGCTTTCTTTTGGCTGCAAGTATTTTGCAGGCTGCTGTTTAAGAGGACCTGATCCTCTTTGAGGGTGTATTTTTTTTTCAGGTGGGCCCAGTTGTTTGGTTGAACCCCTGTTGCCTGGTTGGCTAATGTTTAGCCTTGGGAATTTTTTGCGGTTTGCCACCCCTCATGTTTTTCACTGCTTTGGAACGTCCCAATGGTTAAGAATATCAGAAGCTGTGTCTGTCAATGAATGAAAGAGAAAAAGGGATTTTTGGCTTACCGTAAAATCCATTTCTCTGATGTTCATTGACGGACACAGCGCCCACCCTTGTGTGGAGTTATAATTCTCCTGACACTGCTTGTAACAAAAATGAGTGGCTATAGCAGAGAATGGGAGTATACCCTGGAACTGCCCATGGGTGCAGCCAGAATTTTTTTCTGCCTAGTGTCCTACTCCTGTAGGGGGCAGTATAACCCAATGGTTAAGAATACCAGAAGCTGTGTCTGTCAATGAACATCAGAGAAATGGATTTTACAGTAAGTCAAAATTCCCTTATTGCCCCTTCTTCTCTCCAGAGCAATCAAAGTTCCAGGACTAATACTTACCCTAATCTTCAGTCGTGCAATAGCCAATGCCCCAGTCCTTTGATCTTGTGGTGCGATATAGATGGATACTTCTAGCCATGATGAGGGACCATCTTTCATGTGGATGCAACAAGATGATCTAATAAAGTAAACATTTCTAATCTGATAATACAAATATAGGCAGTTGATTAAAAGATCTCTGTGAAGAGTTAAATAGATAACGTACCAAAGTCTGTCAATTACTTATTGCTTTCATTTGCTAGTGCACAGCAAAGATGCAGCCAGCAGAAGAAGACTTCAATGGGCAACCAGGTATGAACAGTTTTTGTTCTAATGATGCTCAGATCTGTTCTTTTTACCTCCACACATGTCATAAATGAAACCTGTGGAAGCCACATGTGACCTCTGAAAAATTGTCTTCAAATAGTTACTGTAATTTTCTTCCCTGACAAGCACCATAGCAGTATACTAATTAGTAGTCTTCATGTCTATATTCCATGTAGGATCATGAATTAATAAATCTACTCAGCCACTGCCTTGCATAGCTAGCCTCCTCTGACCAGTAGGGATACCATGCTTCCATGTAGCTTGTCAGGAAAAGAAAATTAGGGTAAGTATTTGAAGCCAATTTTCCAGTTTCCTGACAGCTTCATGTCAGTATTTTAAAGGTATCTTTTAATAACAAGGGGAAGCATAGGACATCCCCTTCTGCCCAAAATTAATAGTAGTAAGAGAGAAAGGTTTAATACAGTAGTGTGACCTGCTCTGCAAGAGCTGGTCTTTTGGGGAGGTTGGCTCTCTTTAATCCATTCTGTGAGCACAAATAACAGAATGATAATATTATGCATGGAAAAAGAAGGTAATACTTAGTTTTGGCTAAGACAAAGGATACCCTTAGCATTTTAAATAGAAAACAGCACAGCGCAACATAAATAAGTCTCTTGTTCTGAATATCAACACCAAAATATGAAAAAAAAAGTGAAATGCTATACTCATCTAATACAATTATAATGTGCAACAAATATGATAGTTCACAAATCGTGTAAATTATGCAATCACCACCGTGATACAGTGATTCACATAATACAAGCGCACCATGTTCCACTACCATACAAACTGGCCGCTCACCTCAAAGCCATGACACCTGCATTACCAGAAGGTCAAAGTAAGTGTTTCCCTCAGGGATAATAGATTTGGTTATCCACATAGAGGGGGTATAGAGGTTGCCTTAATCCCTATTCACTAATACAAATAGAAAATAATCAATAAAATACAAATTATTTTATGAATAGACCTTGGCCTATTGTATCATTAATGTTGTTTTAGTTGCCATAAAGTCCCAATCCAAAGAGGGTTTTTTTCTATTTGTATCCCTCAGGGATAATAGCTCTGACAGACACTTGGCAGATCTCCACTCCTCTTTTCCCATAGGAGGGTACACAGGTCCTCAGGTATATGGAAAGAAAAGGGAATCACACAATTTAAAATAAATAAAATAGGACTATTGCACTTACAAAATAGAGCACTGCCGCCAGTTCTAGGTCAAATGCATGTATCAAACACATATGCCGACTCTCGGCTTAATGGTAAGATGGCCGCGAGATGACGTGACACCCAAGATTCCGTCCTCTTATACACGTTAGGTCCAAAGGCAGGGGTAGTTTGATACATGCATTTGAGCTAGGCGGCAGTGCTCTATTTTGTAAGTGCAATATTCTTCTTTTATTTATTTAAACCTTTTGCATGGAGAGCATTAGATCTTGTGACCTTCCCTTTTCTTCCCATATACATCGGGTGTTCCTGTGTACCCTTTCCTATGGGAAAAGAGGAGTGGGGATCTGCCAAGAGTCTGTCAGAGCTAATATCCCAGAGGCGAACCCCACTTACTTTGACCTTCTGGTAATGCAGGGGTCATGGCTTTGCGGTGAATGGCCAGTTTGTATGGTGGTGGAACACGGAGCACGTCTATTATTTGGATCACAGTAGTGATTGCATGATTGAACTTTAACCACTTCAATACCTGGCACTTTCACCCTTTTCCTGCCCAGGCCAATTTTCAGCTTTCAACGCTGTCACACTTTGAATAAAAATTGCGTGGTCATGCAGTGCTGTACCCAAACAAAACTTTTCATATTTTTTTTAGACAGATAGACTTTTCTTTTGGTTGTATATAATCACCACTTTTTTATTTTTTGCTAAACAGATGAAAAAACACGAACATTTTGAAAAACAATTTTTTTTTTCTTATTTACAAAATTTTGTAACAGAAACTAAGTCATTTTTCGCCTTCACTGATGTGTGCTGAATAGGGTGCACTGATGGGCACTGATGAGGCGTCACTAATAGGCATTGATGAGGAGGCACTAATATGCAGCACTGATGGGCACTGATAGGCAGCACTAATATGCAGCACTGATGAGCACTGATAGGCGGCACTGATTGGCAGCCTTTATGGTCACTGATGGGCGGCACAGATGGGCACTGATAAGCGGACTGATAAGCGGCACTGATGGACACTGATAGACTACACTGATAGGCGGCATTGATGAGGAGGCACTGACAGGCACCACTGATGGGGGCACTGAAAGGCAGCACTGATAGGCACTGATTGGCATCACTGATGGAGACTGATTGGCACTGCTGGTGAGCACTGATTGGCATCACCGGTGGGCACAGGTGGACATCACTGGTGGGCACTGGCAGGCATAGCTGATGGGACTGCTCTGAAAATCAATGCACTGATTATTAGTGCAGATCCCCCCTTTTAGGAGAAACACTTATCAGCTGTCCTCTACTCTCGCGCTGTCAGCGTGAGTAGAGGAATTCGGCACTTCCTATTTACACTGTTATCAGCTGTAATTAGTCACAGCTGATCACATGGTAAAGAGCCTATATCATAGGCTCTTTACTGTGATCGGAGATGCGGTGTGTCTGAACAACACACCGAACAACTGATCACCGCGCTGCGCTCCCCTTGGGGCACGCACGAGCAGCTTGTCCTGTAGGAAGTGATATAACGTCCAGTCAGAAC
Source organism: Pelophylax lessonae (assembly GCF_965119305.1). Classification (NCBI taxonomy): domain Eukaryota; kingdom Metazoa; phylum Chordata; class Amphibia; order Anura; family Ranidae; genus Pelophylax; species Pelophylax lessonae. The sequence goes on along the minus strand of NC_138775.1, from coordinate 209,613,574 downwards.
AATGAAACCTATAGCAAAATGAAGCCCAGGCGGGAAGGTGTTAATTTACACTTTGTGTGAACTATCATATTTGTTGCATTGTGTTAGATGTGTATAGCATTTTTTTTTTATATATATTTTGGTGTTGGTATTCAGTACCTTTTTTTGTTTGCTGCACTGTTTTCTGCCAATGCATAAAAAGGTCTGTTGACATCTGAGACTTTTTGATGAGGTCTGGATAACAGGTGAGATATAGCCTTTGGGATGGAGGAGGTAAAGCTCTAAAAAGCCACCAGACTCCAGGACCCAGACAGAACCTATTAAGAGCTGAGAAAACAAAAAATGCTGGCTTTGTAAACAGCTTGTTATTAGAATAAACTCATATCTGGACTTGAATATTATGGTATTGAGTTCTAGAGTCAGTCATTATCATCACGACCCAGAGTAATTCTGGAATCCTTAAGTGTGTAGAATATGCCAGCCCAATATTCAGATTCTCCATATTTACACCAATGCCATACTATTGGATGATAATACTATTTAAAAATCATATATATAAAAAAAACCTTAGGGTTCCAGCACCACTAACCCACGTTACTAAGCATATGGGGCAAAGTAACCACTTTACTCTGAAGCATAACCAGCATGGATTTACCTTCCGATTGCTTTTCTACCTTCCTTGATTTACTACCACCCTGCTTGAGTTTCATGTGTACATTTTTTGTTTTACTAAGCAAGGGCAAGAGCAGAAATATTATTGCTCTCCACAATGTGATATTTCTGTTAAAACCTCATGATAAGTCAGCATCTTCTCTTATGTCTCTGCACCACCATCAGAAAGCCAACAAAATGATTTGTGAACAGGTTCCACATTAACATTGGATCCATAGACACAGTAGAAGTAAAAGATACACATATAAGTATTTGATTTAGTCGTTGCTTTGTGATCAAGATGGAACTATGAAGCATTTCTGTTCCCAAAACCTTTTTAATAATTATTTAAATTTCTGTTTTACTTACTAGGATTTAAATAAAGTTTCTTCAACATGTTTAAAGTAAGTAACTGGACCACTGTCAGAATTCATGTTACTCATAGACTTGGCATCATATCACCCAGGTGTGTAATGCAGATTAATAATTTGCTGATTTTGTGATAATGTAAAGACATGAGGTAAAGATGTTAAAAATTATGTTTTTTACAAGTATAGTGAACATTTTTGTTGAACTCACTTAAAACCAGGTCGATTACTGTTTATATCATGTATTTAACTGTTGCCTGTGTCTGTCATTGAATATATAATAGTTAATAAAACTGAATTTTAATGTTCTTAAATTATTCCTTTCCTGGCTCCTCCCCCCAGTCCTGATGCAAGCAGCAGGTTTAGCTCTTACACAGAGAAAGAGATGTACACCGCTCAGGCAGATTGGAACTTCACAACCAGCCTTGGGTGCAGGACCTCGGATTGCCAACGCAGACAGGATACAAGAGAAATGGCCGCACACCAGGCAATAGCTCACGATGAAAGGCTTTATTGAACAAGGATGCAAGGTACAGCAAAATGGATGGTAGACATGTTTCACACGACTCACAGTGTGCTTGTTGGTAGTGAAGAAGCACGCTGTGAGTCGTGTGAAACATATCTACAATCCATTTTGCTGTACCTTGCATCCTTGTTCGATAAAGGTTTAGCTCTTGGCAGGAGTTATGCAAATATCAAATGATGAATGGATGTCAATCTGAAAGTGTGGGCATTTTTAGATAGACAGCATTTGCCTTGTTAAAGCCTGCATGTGAGGATAAGCCTCCAAAATTGAAATAACTGATATCCAATGTATCACAGAATAGGGCCAGGGACAATCAGGCTGGGGAGGAAAACACTAGATGATGCTGGATATCCTCCAAACAGAAAAGGAGGAAGGCTCTATCTAAATGTCTGCAGCTTCTAATGCACAATCTGTGAAGCTCACAGTGTGCAGTAAAATTATAGAAAGCGAAGAAGAGTCTATACAACTGTGCAAGACTGAAGGTAGGGGTGCAGTTTGGCTTTAAAATTGGATTTCAGGCAAAACCTAAATATACTTTGTGCTTGGAACCTTAGTGCATCAAGTCAATGTCATATTGCATCAGTAAATTCCAGACCTTCCCATCCCATCCTAGATCCCATCCCATCTTTTTTCAGTGATTTGCTGATCTGAGAACCCTTGCTTATGATCCAGAACAACCAGTTCTAGTTATAATCACTACAGGCTACTTGCTGTTTCACTCATATAGAAAATCTGATGTAATCTCTGTGAATCTTAAGAAATTTCTCCCAGCCACCAAGTAGCTTAAAACCTGCCTTAAAGTATCTGTCAAATAAAAACTTTTTATCTTAGTTTTGGAAAGAGTGGGGAAGAGTTAGAATTCTTGCACTCCGGTGTGTTCTGCTATCTGCAGTTCCATTAGAGAGATTTATCCTCACTTTCTGTCCTACTGATGTTTTACCAAACAAGAAGTGAGGGGAATTGTTTTAAAATAACACAGGCAAAAATATTAATTCTTTTCTTTGGTAGAATAGAGGAAGGCTAGAACCAATCAGATTTTTCTTTCTATCTGCTGATTTTCCCAGACTTCTTATGTGGTGAAACTGTTGTCAGCAGGAGAAAAAGTGAGTGTAAAATGGAATCCCAGATAGCGACAGGAGCTCTAATCTTCTCCCCTCTATCCAAAAAGGAAAGGTTTTAGGCTTGACATAAACTTCATAGGCTTTAGAAAGTACACACCATGTGAAGCAGTGAGGTGCTCACTGCATTCTGCCTGCAGTGCATTTAACCACTTGCCGACCGCCGCACGACTATCTACGTCGGCGGTCAGCCCCTCACAGGCAAACTAACGTAGGGCTACGTTGCTTGCTTGTGAGGGTCTAGGGAGCGAGCGCGCGCTGCCGGAGGCGCGCTCCCGCTCCCGCGTGGTCACGGGCCCCCCCGCACGTGTGACCAGCGGACCCGATGTCCGCCGGCCACTCGGCGATCGGCGGGGGAGAGGGAGAATGTCAGGCAGCTTGTGTAAACAAGCGACCTGTCATTCTCCTCGCTGTAAAGACACTGATCACATGGATCTACTATGTAGATCCGTTGATCAGTGTCCTTACAGCTCAAGCCACAGCCAATCACAGTAGAAAGCACGCCCCTAGGGACACACACAGCCCCTCCCTCCCAAATAAAGTTAACCCCTTCACTACCAGTGTATTTTTACAGTAACAGTGCATATATATAGCACTGATTACTGTAGAAATGTCACTGGTAACCCCAAAAGTGTCAAAAATGTCAGTCAAGGGTCCGATCTGTCCGCCACAATGTCGCAGTACCGCAAAAAAATCGCAGATCGCCGCCATTACGCGTTAAAAAAAAAACAACAAAAATGACAAAAATCTTTCCCTTTGTTAGTAAACGCGATAACTTTTGCGCAAACCAATCAAAATACGCTTTTTGCGATTTTTTTTTACCAAACATAGGTAGCATAAAACAAATTGGCCGAAAATGTTAAAAAATTTTGATTTTTACATTTTTTTTGGGGGGAATTTCATATAAAAAAATGTGAAAAATATTGCTATTTTTGCAAAATTGACGCTCTTTTTTTGTTTATAGCGCGTGATCAAAAAATCGCACAGGTGATCAAATACCACCAAAAGAAAGCTCTGTTTGTGGGAAAAAAAGGACGCCAAATTCGTTTAGGTACAGCGTCGCACGACCGCGCAATTGTCCGTTAAAGTCACGCAGTGCCGAATCGCAAAATACCCCCTGGTCGGAATGGGGGTAAAATCTTCCGGGGCTTAAGTGGTTAATAAAGCTACAAATAAGGTTATAGAAGTGGACTTCTGACTTACAGGCGATATATGGTGTTTTGTAAATAGCATCGTTAGCTCACTGATGCTTCATTTGTTGCCTGAAATTGCCCTTTAAATCTTTCCCTGCCAGAGGCATTTTTGATTTTTTTTCATATGTAAAAATGCACATTTTTGGCCTGCAGATTGTTTAAAACCCCAAAGCATGAAATATTTTCTGAAAACAGAGACTCTGGAGAATAAAATGGTGGTTGTAAATTTTTATGTCACATAATATTAGTACAACTGTTTACTAAACACATGTTTTTTACTACACAGCACACTACAGTTAATTTTAGGTCACCCAAACCCAATATGTTATCCAGTTTTTTGTAAAATAAAAAGGTGAGGTTGCATCGAGTAAGTGAAGGCTTATTTTCCTGTGACCCTGGAAGCAATTGTGTGGCTTTTCAGACACCCAAATCCCTTCCATGTGAAAACTTACTGTCGGCTTGATGAGTACATGCATACTCCAAAAACCTAAAATGCTAGGATGGAGAGTTATTAGGTAATATCGGGACTGATATAAAAACTGGATGAAAGGAATGTTTCTTGTGTGAACCAATTAGTTACCAGTAAAAACATGAAAGCATCAATTGATTTGTTGGTTTGTACTACTTTTTTCTACTCTCAGGAGCGTGTAGGGCTCCTGCTCCATCATAGCTTCTGGTCTCAACCCACCATCCTGGTTTTGACTATGATGCATTCTCCTTGTCTGCCTGTCCACCTACAAGGTGATTGATATAGCCAGTCTCTGGGTGGAGTGTGTTATAGCATTTGTAACACATGCTCCAAGCTCCCTGTTTGTTTCCCCTGCCTGCTTATATGGATTCCCTTGAATCTTTAATTGGATATTGAATATGCTCATACCTCAGCCTGCCCTGAAATCCAGACTGTCACTGACCATTTTGTCTGTCTGCCAACCAATAGTACCTGTCTGCTATGCTCATTTCATGCCTGCCCAGACTTGGTGGCCAGGCACTTAGCATTTGTTTAAGACCTGAGGGAAACTGAGTATCAGTAGGCCTGCTTGCTTTATAGGAAAGGGGCTGCTATAGGTGAAGAACACAGATGCCAGCTATAATGCCTGACCACCTGCCCTGGGGGTAACATGTACCCAAATTTATAAAATCCCTCCTTATTGTAAAGTCACCCCATACTGTCTGACACACTATGAATCCTCAGGGATCTCTTCTATCATTGAGAGAAAGGAGGTAAAAGATTCAATGTTTTGCTTGCTTTGTGCACTCTTATAAGTAGGTGTTTGTATTCACGTACAGTTGCTGCATATGGTTAAATAAGGGGGCTATTTAAATGTTGAGAAGATACTTTTATTCACTCTACACTGGACACCACCATGTATTGTTCACTCTGCAACGGTATTTTATGATTTATTTATAAAATGTGGGCAGGTATATGGAGCCTGTGTTGTCTGTTTAGAGTTCTGTGCATTACGCTGCAGAGGAAAGAGGGAAAGCTTGATCACATGAGTTTAACAGGTCATATGAACATGCTTCCCTCTTTCTGATTTTTTTTTTCTTTCACCATTAAATAAAGTGAATTTCAAAGCAAGCAAAGCAGAGAAAACATTTAAAGCACACACACCTCGGCTTTATATGCTCTCCTAAGGCCTAGTTTACATTGCATTAAAATAGAGTGGTTAAGGGGCTTTTTAAAGCTCTCCTTTGACTCACCGACGCACTTGGCACATTGTTTAGTTGTGACCCGACAGCCCTGTTCAAACATTAGGTAGTTCCATCTTTTTGTAGCTAAAGTGATACCCCTTTGCTTTCAGCAGGCATTACTCATTCAAATGAATTGGGCTGCTATGCTGTGACCTCAAGCTAAATGCCAGGCTTGCGGCTGTGGCATGATATTCCTATTCTAAAACCGAGAACAGAGCACAGAGACCAGAGTGTCCTTACTGGAGTGTCCAAACATCCTCAGTGTATGTTCAGCCCTAGGCCGCCCAACATCCCTGGTTGCTATGATGCTGCCAGCTGCACAGCATCATTAGTTGCTAAGATGCTGTCTGCTGTGCAGGCAACAATGATATAACAAACAGTGATGCATCCCTGACCTTATTTAGCTGCTGGCCAGAAAATTCCCTTCATTGGGCAGCACAGTGGCTAAGTGGTTAGCACTTCTATTTAGCAGTACTGGGGTCAACGGTTTGAATCCCAACCACGACACTAGCTGTCTAGAGTTTGCATGGTCTCTCTGTCAAAACTATAGCAAAGAGGGATGGCGCACTATGACGTGCATATTGAAAAATGCTGTATAGATTGCTGGCAAGAGAGTGTCAGGATAAACCATATGTTTATGGTTTATCCTGATACTCTCTTGCCAGCAATCTATACAGCATTTTTCAATATGCACGCCATAGTGCGCCATCCCTCTTTGCTATAGTTTTGACAGTTTTGAACATCATCCCATGTTAGGGATTTGGCAGCCTTGGTGTAACAGATATTATGGTCACAGTCATAATATCATAGCTATCTGGATTTATGACTTTTCAGGAATCTGTTCAAGGGATTAGCGCCTGGACCTTTTTTTGTGTTTGAATGGTCTCTCTGTGCCTGCATGGGTTTTCTCTGGTTTCTTCCCACACTCCAAAGACATGCTGGTAGGTTAATTGGATCCTGTCTAAATTGGTCCTAGTATGTGTATGTATGAATGTGAGTTAGGGAAGTTAGATTGTAAGCTCCTTGAGGGCAGGGACTGATGTGAATATATAATAAATATATAATATGACAGCTTAAATGCCCAACGAAAACCAAATAAAGGTATAAGCTATCCCAAGCGCTTCAAATGAGAAGATCAAATAACAAAAAAGATCAAGTATAAAATAATATAATATAGAGTTGGAAACTAAAATCAATGATCACTAATAAAACAATTTAGTTGGATTTAAATTGTTTTATTAGTGATCATTGATTTTAGTTTCCAACTCTATATTATATTATTTTATACTTGATCTTTTTTGTTATTTGATCTTTTATCTTTGGATGATGTGCGTTGGGAGGACCGTGATCCCCCAAAGTGTCCGCACACACAAATGTCCCTAGGCTTGTGACTCATGCTGTCTAGCGTTGGTTATGGGCTTAGGGTTATTTTAAATATTTTAATGATTTTACTTATTTATATTTAGTTTTGCCTATTAGTTTCCAATAGATTCGTGTTCTTTTTTCTGGTGTGACATGTTTTTGTTTATTATTATGATATTTTTGGTATATGGATTATACTTCCATACAAATTTTCCTTACATTGTTACACTTCCATTGGTAGATGGCACTGTTGTGCATAGTCTCCTTAAATGTGCATATAATTAACAGGTGTATTTTCACAATGTCAGGACCCAGACTTGAACCTGTGACCTCCAGTGTGTTTGCCAATGACTCTACTTGCTGAGCCACCTGGAATGCTGGAGCTGCTGTTGTGCATAGTGTACTGAGTACACATAAATAACTTCTTGGTCTTCCTGGTGGGTGGAGCCCATACATCCGGCCGGGACTCTATGTTATTATTCTTCCGGGTCATGGAGACCTTACATCCGGCCGGGAATCCGTGCTATTATTGTTCCGGGTCATATGTTAATTAAGGAGGAAGTTTTAGCTGATTGGGCGTAAAGCTGAATCACTATGATTGGTCAGAACACGATCGTCACTACCAATGGAAAGTGATGTAATTTACAGCGTTTTAAGTATGTATATACACTAGCGATTTTGTATGGATACTATCGGTCTATTGGTGGTTGAGTGGTTGGTGTCTTTTTGCTTTCAGCATAAGGGTGCAATTAACTTCCTGTGTGCTATACTTCCGGGTCGTAGGACGGCCCATTGTAGTGAATAGTGGCGAGATGGAGGGTTACTGTGCTGTCTTAGCCTGCTATTGGCCAGTATTCTACAGGCATCCACCAATAACCGATGGTGTGAACCTCGGCACCACCCTACTTCCGGGTTATAGGGTAATGTACCATAGAGATTAGTGAATTGAGAGGAAGTGATCCTGTAAATCTAGTCTGTGATTGGTCGACACACCTGAGCAACCACCAATGGCCGATGATGTCAACCCTGGCCCCGCCCTGTGGGTTGATGGGCATGGGTATTTAAGGTTACCGCCAAGCCGCCGTGGTCACGCTCCCGGGGAAGAAGTGGAAATCACGAAACGCGTCGGGGCGTGACCAGGCGATGTAACCAGGCTGTGTAAGAGGAGTTCGGATTACCCAGAAGGCGCGGCGTCCACGGCGTGGAGCCTGGACATCATCTCCCGAAGGGCATCCCTCCCCTATTCGTGACTGTTTTTTTGCGTTGGATGACATACAAGACATGTGAGTGTGTTACCTTATGTTTTATTTTATTTAATAAAACCCTTTCAAACGGTATCACGCTATTGGGATTATGTTCTCTCCTCCCCATATGCTGCTGAGCTTTTTTTGACTGCGCTGGTGCGATTCCTGTTGTGGATACTCTGGACCAGTGACCATCATTATAAGCCTGAATGCTCAAACACGAAAGTGGGTTGGGCCACAGCATCTGGTGAGTGGGCAATTCTCCTCCCCCCTTGGAGCACGGTGGTGGTGGTGATCCTTTTGAGAAACACGTCTTCGTACATTATCATCCCAGGAGATAGAGTGAAGGATTATGGACTGTTTGAGTCATTTCTGAACTTTTTCCTGCTGCCTATGTGACATCTATTGCATTTCGGACTTTTGTGCAGTGGGCACGGTATTTTTTTGGCACTTGCTTCTTGACAAGTTTGCGCTACTATATATATATAGGGATATTGTTGAGTATCTATCTATTATATATCTTTCTCCATATAATAAATATATGTGAAGCGCTGTGTAAATTGAGAGCACTAAAAAAGTACCTGTAATAAATAAATAATTGAACAAATAGCCAGTGCCATATTTGGGTAATGCTGTCAGCCAGCACCCTTTTGTTTACACTCAGCTTTCAGACTGGGAATCACTTGGCCAACAGCTGAATGGGTCCAGGGATGCGTCATTGGCCCACTGGCATCCTAGCAACCCATGAGCCCTGAGCAGGACTCTAACATTCATGACATCTTCCCAGCACATACATGCCCCACTTTGAGTAAAGGTGTCTCAATGTGAACCAACTCTAAGTTGGTCTTAAGTAATGCCAGTTTCCTAATCTGCGACCTGTTGTTTATTATATTTGAATTTTTTGCAGTCGTAGCATCAGATCATTTAAGTGACACAACCTGAATCTGTTGCCCATGTTGGAACTCTTACCAAAAATTGTCTGAAGACTTTCATGAAGAGGGGCCCAGGCCATTTTATAGGGGCCATACCACCAGAAAAGAGTGGAAAATTCTGTAATGACTCGCCCCCTTTATGTAAACAATTACATTGACATTTGGGAAGATCTGAAGAATTCCTATCCACAGCTATTTCTATTCTTTGATTCTCTTTAGTGAATCCAAAAATGTTAGCGAGCATGCTGTACTCACATTGTCTACCTAACCTAACATGTTAGTCTGTAATTAAACGATGATGTTTTCTCTTTTACTTAAATAGAATTAATGCTTGTTCTGTAGGAAGACTGTTTTCTGTGCATGTGTTAGAATTCCTTGTAAGTAAAGGGAATGTGCCTGCCTCTAAGATTTTGTGTTGCTAATATAAAATGTTTAATGTAAATGCTATTAATAACTTTCACAAATATGTAAGCAAAAGTATGCAAAAAATATGTCTCTAAAAGCGCCTTTCATAAATGGGGTATTGCTTCATCGAGCATTTTAAGCTAAAGCAGCAGTTGCCAGTATTCCTCTGTGGGAATTGCTGAACAGGAAGTCTTTGCTATGTAGACATATGTCGTCCATAAGACTTTTAGTATCTAAAGTATCTTCACTTCAAAAATGTTTCTAAAGCCTTTATGTGTTTATCTGTGAATGCTTAAAAGTACAGTCCTATCAAAACTGAAAATAAAGCCACCCGTTGCTTATAGGAAACACAGCCTACCCAGTGGTAAGACATAGAACTAAAATTGGGCATCATTTACTAAAAACGTGAATTTGTAACCAGTGGAGACATCCAAGCAGAACTCCTACTTTTTTTTAATTACTCTCACCCTCACCTCCCAGTATTTCGTTGCATTGCATTGCATACCTTTCTCAGCACTTAATTTTTTTGTAGTATTGTGTTATGGGGGTTGAAATGTCCTCTATGTGACAGTATGCATATCAGATCATCAGATAGACTTGTTAATGGTTATGGAGTAAAGAGATGATCATCAGATCATATTGTAGCACTGCCCCCTAGAGAACTGCTACGAATTACACTTCCTGGATTCCCCTGGGTTACCATTAGCAACTGACAGCAGAAACATGGCATTAAAAGTTCTTGGCTCAGACAAAAATCAGTCCAGGGGATTTGGTTTTTGCATTTTATTTAGAACTGGGATGGGAGAAGGGATGAGTAGGATACTCCGACTAGTAACTATGCACAAATCTGAGGACAACTGACTGTAGAATGCGGCAAGACCGCTGCTTAACGCTGCCACTGAAGTGAAGATAAGATTACTGTTCCCGTATTGAATATTCTCTTCAGGGTTAACAACTTGGCACCCCTTTACTCGCACTGCCTGTGTGCTGAAACCCATCAGCTGACTCTAGCCACTGGAGTGGTCCCCTTCCTGGGTAGACCCGCTGGCAAGCTCCCCTGTACTCACGGACACTGTTTTTCCAGAGTTGCTCTGCCTTCACCTCCACAGTAAGCTTCACTGGACCTCTGGGTTCAGCCACACCGCTGGTTCACTAGGCCGACTGCCTTAAGGCCACCCTCACAGCTGCAGAAGAGGAGTCAGCCATCACCCTCCTTCTGGGACTTGGCTTCCCGCCCAAAGACCCCCTGCCTCATGAGCTCCTGGCTTTTATACCCTATCTCATGATGCACCACACTCTGTGCCAAACCCATGGGAGGGTATCTAAGCCTGTGTATCATTGGCTGGGTTTCCTCCACTATCCAATGTATCTCATCATTGGATGCAGCAGGGACACTCCCTCAGCCCAAATGAATCACACTTGGAACACATGAGCAGGCCTAACTAATGATCAGGCTCCCCTGATAAGCAGAATGAGCTTCTAGGTTTTACCTAGCTAGCACCTACCTAGGAGGGTGCTACAATATATTTTCACTCTCACTTGCATTTAAAAAAACAAATATACAGTATTCTTGCAAAAAAAAAGTACTTTTTTTTACTTCTCCAGGGAATCAATTACATATAGCACTTGGTCCTATGCTAATCTGTGGCCCCATTGTCCCCTAAACACACCTCCTCATGCTGGCTGTAGCTCCATCCCATTCTGAAGCCCAAATTATGGGCATTCCTGTGGGGGGAGGTACAACCAGCACAGAGCCCCCAGTCCTATGTGATCTTTCACAATTATAAATGATCAGTGATGTGTATGACAGCACTGTGTCATCCATCGATGTGGCTATGTATGTTATGGTGCAGCTGCACATCGGCTTTGGGATCATTGTGAATGGCAGCTCTGGTCTCCAGAGACCAATGGGAACACTTGTTTTGATGACTCTGGTGATAATCAGGCATTCCTTCGCTTTGGAAGGATTTCCTTTCACATCCTGTTTGGATTATGGGACAGGAACTAAAATAAATCCCCCCAGTAGAACACTGATGGCAAAAAAACAGAAAACCTGACAGGGGCTATAACCCTCCCTTACTTAATCCAAAATTATAAAAAGAAACATTTATCTTTAGTTCTAATTTAAATTTCTAAGTAGGACTAAGTCAAATGAAAAGTTAATGCACTAGTCAGGGTCAATGCATATACTTTTGCTTATCCAGCATATGACTGTTGGAATTAGCGATGTTTCCATATTTATTAATGAATTTGGGTCTGGTGAAAGAAAGAGTGGGACTGAAGTTGTATCTGGCCAGGAATAATTCTATGTTCTGTATTACATGTGCCATTATCAGTCTATTTGACAAAAAGAAATGAGTGCTTTAGTGGCAAACATCACTGTAAGCTCCAGCTAGGAAGTGAATTTTTTGGAGTTTGTAATGTGCACGTATCCGGGTTTTCATAAAAGTGAGCTAAAGGCTTTCTTTGTTATTGTAAACTGCAGATCTAAATAAGATTTATTGCTTTTAGTTTTAGAAAAGGAATCAGAACGGCCTACAAGTAACATTCCTGACCATGTACTATTTTATTATTCACTTCTGTGCTAAATTGCTCTAGACATCAGTATTTTGTTTGTGGTCTTTTTCTAAAGTCATGAGTTAGTTCTGCGTGTTTAGGTACTAATTAGTGGGATGCTTTATATTTTGTGTAGCACTTCGATGAAAACGCTGGAATCTGAAGACCTCCCACGAGCCGCCCTCAATCGTGTATTCTGTGTGGTAAGATACACTTTCATTGTGACACTAGGACGCCAATAGATTTTTGTTTCCTTTTTTAACCTACAGACTTCTTTTTTTATACCCAGTTATAACTGCATGATTTCCACAGGGTTGTTGGACCTTCTCATTATAACATAATTTTCTCATTGACCAGTGTGAAAGGAAAAGTAGGGCCAAAGCTCTTTTGACCTTACTTTTCCTGGGGATCAAGGAGGGAATTTTGTTCTGCACTCCAGTGATCCAGATTCAGCCAACAGCAGGCTGATGTCACTCAGCTGTACCGGTCTCTGGAGAAATCATGATTTTAATGTCAGGTTCTACTCAGATGCCTGATCAGCGAGCCGCTGAGGGCCTGAGCCAGCTGCTCCTGCCCTTTGGAGTGCTGGAGGGAGCCAGTGACTGACTGCCTTTAGTTCTACTTTAACGCAGCCCTACGATGCAGCAAAGCCAGGTTGTTTGCATGTGCGCACACACATCCACACAGTTAGATGTTGAAGGAGATAAGCTCCTTTATGCTCTTTCCTTCTAACAGCAGATTCCTTGACAATCCATGTGTACAGGGAATCTGGAAAGTTTTCACAGCACTTGACTTTTTCCACATTTTGTTATGTTACAGCCTTATTCCAAAACGGATTACATTCATTATTTTTCTCAACATTCTACAAACAATACCCTATAATGACAACATGAAAGAAGTTTGTTTGAAATCTTTGCAAATTTATTTAAAAAAAAAAAAAAAAAATCACATGTACTTAAGTATTCACAGCATTTGCCACTCAGAATTGAGCTCAAGTGCATCCTGATTCCACTGATCATCTTTGAGATGTTTCTACAACTTGCTTGGCCCCTGTGGCAATCTCAGTTGATTGGACACGATTTGGAAAGGCACATATCTGTCTGTATAAGGTCCAACAGTTAACAGGGCTTTTCAGAGCTAAAACCAAGCCATGAAGTCCAAGGAATTGTCTGTATACCTCCGAGACAGGTTTGTATGGAGGCACAGATCTGGGGAAGGGTACAGAAAAAATTCTGCAGCATTGAAGGTCCCAATGCATTTCTCTATGGAGAGAGGACCATACAGGCCTGATTGGAGGAGTGCTGCAGAAATGGTTGTTCTTCTTGAAGGTTCTCCTCTCTCCATAGAAAAACGCTGGAGCTTTGTCAGAGTGACCACTGGTTCTTGGTCATCTCCCTGACTAAGGCCTTTCTATTCCAAACACTTAGTTTGCCAGGGCGGCCCACTCTAGCAAGAGTCCAGTTGATGGAGGCCACTGTGCTCATTGGGAGCTTCAATGCTGCAGACATTTTTCTGTACCCTTCCCCAGGAAGCCACTCCTCAGTAATAGGCACATGTAAGCCCATCTGGAGTTTGCCAAAAGGCACCTAAGGACTCTTAGACCATGAGAAACAAAATTCTCTGGTCTGATGAAAGAAAGATTGAACTTTTTGGCCTGAATGGCAAGTGTCATGTTTGGAGGAAACCAGGCACTGCTCATCACCTGGCCAATACCATCCCTACAGAGAAGCATGGCGGTGGCAGAATCATGCTGTGGGTATGTTTTTCAGTGGCAGGGACTGGGAGACTAGTCAGGATTGAGGGAAAGATGAATGCAGCAATGTACAGAAACATCCCTGACGAAAACCTGCAAACCTGCTCCAGAGCCCTCTGGGCCTCAGACTGGGGCTAAGGTTTTTCTTCTAATGGGACAATGACCCTAAGCACACGGCCAAGATAACAAAGGAGTAGCTACAGGACAACTCTGTGAATGTTTTTGAGTGTCCTAGCCAGAGCCCACACTTGAACCCGATTGAATATCTCTGGAGAGATCTGAAAATGGCTGTGTGCCCTCCATCCAACCTAAATGGAGCTTGAGAGGTCCTGCAAAGAAGAATGGGAGAAACTGCCCAAAAATAGGTGTGTCAAACTTTTAGCATCATACTCAAAAAGACTTGAGGCTGTATTTGGTGCCAAAGGTATTTCAACAAAGTATTGAACAAAGGCTGTGAATACGTATGTACATGTGATTTTTTTCGTCTTTTATTTTTAATAAATTTGCAAAGATTTCAAACAAACTTCTTTCACATTGCAGAATTTTGAGGAAAATAATGAATTTAATCCATTTTGGAATAAAGCTGTAACATAACAAAATGTGAAAAAAGTGAAGCGCTGTGAATACATTCCGGATTCCGTATATGTAGCACATCTGACAGACCGGGAGTGGGAGGGTCAGGACTAGGACACTGTGTGCTGCCGTACACAGGATTTCAAGGGATTGATACTATGCCAAATTTAAGTAGTTACACTAGTTACATTTAAAATACATATCATGAACTGCATTCATTTGCATTATTTTATATGTGGCCAGAGTTAATCTTTTATAAGCTTTTGTTCAGTTGTTCTTTGTGTTTTGGAGAAATAGGTTACTTGTACTAACCCGGAAAAGCCAATTTTGGTGTTATAATTGGTCTGTAAAGTATTATCTGAATTTACAATGTACGTTATAATATGTAGGCAATAAACTACTTTCCTTTTTTGCTTGTAAAGTCTTTAGTAATGGTGGCCATATGTGAAGAATTTTTAAAGATATGTACTGAAGCCTTTGAATGCCACATTTACCCTTGTTAGTATAGCATTTTATCCATTTAGTGAGTTGTTATAAAATTGCTATGCAAAACCCATGCATTTCTAAACAAACTATCAGTAGATGTGTTGATCCTTAGATGTACTTGATCTAATAGAGATGTTGTCTGTGAAAAACCAGAATATAGTGTATGTTGCTTGCTGATGTGACCATAGATGCTCTGTGATAAAAGTGACACAACTATGTTATTTTAACAATAGCAAAAGCATTTTTAGAAAATCATATTTTCCTGTTGACCTGTTCTTCAGGGAAAGGGAGGGAGTTGGGTGTTTTTACAAGCTTAAGTAATCTTTCAAAGTCACTTCCATCTATTACTCTATTAATGTAGAGACTGCAGGAATTGTGGCGAGGACAGTGTGCAGCCAAAGTGAGTCCTGTACAGCCTAGCGGGAAGGAACCGTGTCATCCTTCATTCATCCTGTCAACTGTACCCTGCTGACAGCTACAATATTATCTCCTATCCATGTTACTGCTACACATGTTTCCCTTCTTCCTGATCTCTTCTAATTCATGCCAGCAATATCCAAAACTGCCTGGTGGCTATCACTAAGGCTATAAGGCAGAAGGAGACAAAAAAAAGCTATGTTAATGTTTATCTACAGATAAGATCATTCTAATGGAGAAGTCATCTTCATTTACATTTTGCCTTCTGTTTCAGTTGTCTATGTACACATTTTGGGAACAGACTTTCCCTAAAAGCCATCTAGTAGACCCCTAGTCCTCCACTCAGAACCGTTATGTCAACCCTGTGTTAGAGGATTGAAATACCTGCTGGGTTCTTGTATCTCAAAAAAAGATGTCACCTCTTTGGATCATTTCTCTGTCCCACTGCCAAGGCCACGCTTGCTCCTGAATTCACCAAATCATCTTGCATTATATTAATTGGTGTGAATGCAAGCAGGAGTTGGACAACATCTTTTTTTTTTTGTATTTCCAATGTTTTCAAGTAGAAATATTAAAAAGGGGCCGTTGACAGTTACAGTATATAATGTCCAAAGGTCCCACTGCCAAGGCCACGCTTGCTCCTGAATTCACCAAATCATCTTGCATTATATTAATTGGTGTGAATGCAAGCAGGAGTAGGACAATATCTTTTTTATAGTATTTCCAATGTTTTCAAGTAGAAATATTAAAAAGGGGCCGTTCACAATTACAGTATATAATGTCCAAAGTCTACTTGCTGGAGGCTGCCATTTTGCTGACCCCCAGAGCCCCTGAGTAGCAGTTAATCTTTAGGCTGTCAGCAGACCGGCCTCTAGTGGCTCTGATTTTTGTCACAGTGCCAGAAATGGAGAGCAAATTAACATAAGCAGAGCAGATTGATACTGTGTATTATTGGATTTAAAACAAAAAAGGGCAGTTCTTTTTAATGTTTCACATAGCTACACTTGTAAAAGGGACGACCATGAAGTGATCTAGCAGGACTTTATTTTCTGAATAAAGTTCCACTTTAAGAGAAGTATTGTGCTGTGGCAAAACTCGCCCCTGACCACTTCCACTGCTTAGGTGTACATGCGCTCTTTGCAAAGACTATTACATGCTCAATGATAAATTTGATGCAGGTGTTTAGGAAACTGTTACGGCTAGCTGTCCAGAGTTACAGGGGTTATACGCATACTCAAAGCCATTACAAATCATTTCTTTTTTAAATAAAGGCATCTGAGTTTGTGCTGGATGGGCATCAGATTATCCTCAAAGTTTCCATGATCCTCTGCACAAGAAATCAGACTGAGAGTACTGTAAGCCAGTAAGGCTGTACTGCTTTATGCAGTTCTATTATCTTTTTTTAGACATTGGAGGCTTACAGGATGCAGAAAGCACAGGGTCATTCTGTCTCCCTAGTATGATCTGTTTTATTAGCAGTCCATTAAGCAGGCTTGAAGTAAAGTTGAGACATGGGAAAGTGCAAACTTTAAATAGTGATAACACGCTCCCTGTTGTATAGCTTAAATTACAGGAGGAACATTTTTTTTTTTGTAGGTGTTATTTGCAATGTTTGGGCATACTAATGCTATGGTCTAAGTGCAGGCAACCTTGTGTGCTTATTTTTAACCTTCTTGAGTCAGTTGCTGCTTACTACGGGAACCTCTTGATCCAAGCTGCACTTAACGTTTGGCCAAATTAGAGCTACATGACTTTTTCCCCTTCTTTTACTTTACAGTCTACTTCTATTAGATTGTTAAACAATAACGGGGGGTTCTAAACTCTGGGAAAGGAGGGGGTTTATGCTAACATTCCAAAAACCTGTACACTTCAAACTGAGAATAAAATGGAAAAACGCCTAAGCTGTGCGTTACTTTTTTTTGGAAAAAACATCAAAGTTAGCCCAACTTCTTGAACCTCCCTGTTGGGTAATAAGGTGACCCATAACATTTAAGAACCCATACAGAGTCTTGGTAGGGCCAACCTCAGCCATTAGAGGAACACTTGAGAGTTGCATATTACTCAAACTACCGGTATCTTAAATCTACTGATTATTAAAGTTATGTAAGATTTATGCTTAGACATGCAAACTGAAAATTTTACTTGTTCATGTAATTTTTCTATGCAGGTTATTCGGAAGGGTTGGTTGACTATTAGCAATATCAGCCTTATGAAAGGAGGATCCAAAGACTACTGGTTTATTCTTACTGCAGAGAGCCTCTCCTGGTATAAAGACGATGAGGTAAGTCAGGTACATCGAGAAGAACTTTTTCAAAAATATAAATTGTGGTTTATGATGATTAATTTCAACTAGAGTTTATTAGTTCGCAACTGTTTACCTCCCTATAGAGCTTGTTTAGTTAAACTTGATCTCCATTCCTTGTGTTACCCAAAGTAACAGATTAATATTTCTGGAGTCTCATTGTGTAGAGATACACAAAGGGTGGTGCCATATATCCTAAAGCTAGCCACGCACAGTTTTTTTTAATTAGATTATAATTTTTATTAGATACCAAAAAAGTAATATTAGGGCCTAATATACAATCCATTTTAAATTCTATTTAGAACAGTGGCCCCTCAATTGTTAAGCTGGCTATACATTAATCTTTTTATTAAGTTCAACCAGAA
Source organism: Pelophylax lessonae (assembly GCF_965119305.1). NCBI lineage: Eukaryota > Metazoa > Chordata > Amphibia > Anura > Ranidae > Pelophylax > Pelophylax lessonae. Next base: position 209,595,652 of record NC_138775.1, on the reverse strand, counting down.
GTTTGAAGGGAAAAAAAATAATTGATTCCCTCATCCACACATTTTACGTGGATGGGAAATCACTCCCACTGTGCTTTTGTATTCTGATGGCAGGGCATCTTACCCACCATCAGGGCACACTGATCCTATAGCTAGTGGCACTGATTCTTGGAGAAAAACAGAAGTTAGGTCGACTTCAGTACAACCAGCCTGCCCATACATGAATCGAAATTCGGCTGGTCCCTGCTAAACCGGCCACATTTTGATCCATGTTTTGCCACCTTTAGGAGATCAGTGAGATCCAGTGTGAAGCAAAATCTGATTATTTGTGTTCATGATTTGATCATTTGAGTTTTTTTGGTCATTAAAAAAAATCACAATAAAGATAGCTCAAACTTAACAATAATCTGGTTATAATCAGTAACAAAAATAGACACACTGCCAGCTATCAAGCGTTAGGGGGAATTTATGAGAGAATTCATTTTTTATCCAATTCTTGTAATGTCCAGAGATCTTTCCCAGCCTTGCAGCTGTCATCAGACCAGGGAAATCTTCAATAATAAAATAAAAAGTAAAAAAAAAGAGTGTTTGGGCCTAGCGCAACACCTTCTGACACTACTTAAATGTAAAAACGTTATTAAAAAGGATTAAACTCACAGGCATTGTGTTGTTTCATTTAAGACTTTCAGTTAATATAAACTTCAAAATGTTCCATTTTTACATGGACTTAACAAATGGCATAGTATAATGCCAAACTCCAGCAACCAAGTCTGTAATTTCAAGCTGTATTACCCGCTTTTAGGGATTGACATGCAACCACTATGCATGCAATCTTTGTGATATGGAAAACCATTGTTTTTTCTGTATGCAGGTCATGTTTAGATGCAGGTGGTCATAGGTGGTAGTATATAAGACAACCTTGTTTATATTAATATCAACTATAAAGCTTTTCCACTTTTCATTGATATGTATATGTGTTAAGGTTGACATAGTTTTCTTCACAGGACTGTGGTCGCCTCATATAGAGGGGAAATGAAGTCGATCGATTTTTGATTGTGGTTTAGTATGTAACTAGTATATACTATACTAATAGTATGAAGCTAGGCTCCAATTAGGCAGCGCATATCTTGTCTTCCTTATTGTGCTTATAAAGTATATGGTACCTTTTAAATAATGCCAAATCTTATAAATAATTATTACAGTGCATAAATATCAAAATAAAATATAGATAAAAATGTCTGGGGCATTCATATAAACATCCGTATCCATCAGAGTATATATTTGTGTGTATAACACTGCAATCAATTAAAGTGCTTAGTGCTCATAAATATCCAATTAACTGCAATTATAACATTTCAAACAGATAAGGCCCCATTCAGACAGGGGCGACACGACTTGGTGGGGCGACCTGTGAAGTCTGCACCGCGACCTCGGTGCGACTTGCACGGACTTCATATCATTGAAGTCAATGCAAGTCGCCTCCAGGTCGCCCCAAAGTAGTACAGGACTCTTTTTCTAAGTCGGAGCGACTTGTGTCGCTCCTATTAGAACGGGTCCTGTGCTAATCAATGGCGAGCGACCCACCGCGACATTTCAGGCGACCAAGTCGCCTGACAAGTCGCGCTAGTGTGAATGGGGACTTAAGGTGCTTGTGCTCAGTGCTATTATGATTTGATCACTCAAAGTTCAGTGCAAAAATTCAGTGCAAAAAAATATATAGTCCAATATTCTCCCAGTGAGGTATTCGCAACCATGCAGTGGAACAGTGGTGGTGGGTATCTTCTTTTCACCCGTGCAGTGTGTCTGGGGTTTGCGCTTACCAGAGGGATATGATCCCTGTTACCTTATGGGAACCAGGATCCTAAACGCTTTTTAGGTAATAATTAGCTGTTGAATGGTCCTCTTGTCCACTTTTCCTCTGTTTGGGATCACCTATATGTCTCAGAATAAGTAATAGGAGAAAGACAAGGAACTTCTCATGGTGTAGTATATTCAAAAATTGTGTCCTTTATTACGGGTCATAAAACTCATACAAAATATAAAATCAATTAATGCCTATATAGCATTATGCTGGATAGCTGTATATGCTAATTACCGGATCACGGAGAATAGCAAGCCTTCAGGTGCAAATCTCGTCGCTCCTTCCCGGCTACTAATCCAGCATCCAGCGTGCGTTCCAGCTAAACTCTGCAGTGAGGCGGCGTGCGTGTCAGCTTGACATGTTTCGTCATCACGTGACGTCTTCAGAATATACTATGCCTGGAGGCACCAGTCCTATTTTGGGAAAAGTGCATGTTCACTTCTGCTGCACTTCCCTCGGGGAGTGAGTAAACGGTATTAAAGCAAAAAACCTAAAAAGTGATATATTGCAGATAACCGATCCTTAGATGTGGTGGTTGCATTCGCTTTCCTTTTTTTGTCGCCCCCCCTCTGTTTTACCTGGTAAACTGGCCAGTAACACACCACCTGTATTAGAGTGTCTACACTCTGAAGAAGGAGCACAGGGGCACCTTTGGACGGTAACATTGTAAAACTAGGGGGAGGGAAGTATTAGATGTATTAGCAGATTTAGATACATTACCAACTTAAAGTCAAACTCCAGCTCACACTGCAGTTACATAAGCAGTTACAGTTACAGTTTTTATTCTTTTGGGGTAAGGGTTTTACATTCATAATGAAAAGCTGAGCATTGTAAGCACCTCTGCCAGTGGTAAATGGTTTGCCTCAACACTTTTAACAAATTAATTTGCAGGAGAGATTGTTCTGTTGAAAAACAACAGACTTACTAGCCAGATTACCAGGTGAAAATAAAAATAAAAGAAGAAAAAAGAGCTAAGCTAAAAGAGAAAATACAGCCATCACATCTAAAAATTGGTAAGCTGCAATATAATAAATGTGTGCTTTTGGGTTTAGTACTGCTTTTAATGTCACTGGCCACACTGATTGGTCACATGCTGGTACGTCAGTCGGAATCGTTCTGATCTAGCGGTCTCCAAACTGGAGCCTAGGGGCCTGATGTGGCCCTTTGCTTGCCTTTTCTGGCCCTTCGGACACTATTAAACTCACTGACTCCAATGATGGGAAAACATTCCCCCCCTCCTGATACCATCAATAGGGCTCTATTCTTCCATTTGATACCAATAAAGGGGTACTGGGGGGGGGGGGGGTAAGGTGTTATTTTAGCTTTTCATTATCTGTGACAAAGTGGACTTTGTGGACTACTGTATCTATCTATCTATCTATCTATCTATCTATCTATCTATCTATCTATCTATCTATCTATCTATCTATCTATCTATCTATCTATCTATCTATCTATCTATCTATCTATCTATCTATCTATCTATCTATCTATCCTGTGTGTATATATATATATATATATATATATATACATACAAAACAATTTCAGCATATTAAATGGTGTGTTTTCCATAAACTTTTTTTCTCTTTAAAAACAGTAGATTAGGCACTAATAATGATGATGACAGCTTAATTTCCGGCTGGCTATTGGTAAAAGGCCAACGAGACAGATTCAAAAGAAGACAGTTTGTGCTTTATGCAAACGTCTTCTCTAAATACAAACCACAGGTGTGGAATCTATTATCTCAGAGAGTGCGGTCCGCTGTTTTTTCTGATTAGACATCTTTCCATAGTCTGTAGATCTGCGTGTAAAATATAGTAAACTACATTTAAAAATAACCTCTCCTCCCTCACACTGCTCCTACCGTTCCTACTTTAGTTTAACAGAGTTCCACACAATTAGAGGTTGTACTCATGGCATCATCGGAGTATTCCTGCAGATTTTCCAGAGACAGTGTATTGTATGTCTTAATGCAGACAATGAATAATGTTGGCTTATAAAGGCACTGTTTCCTAGAAATGCGTTACATTGGACTAGTCATAGATGGGTAGACCCGGCCTTCATTGCTTGTCATGCATAGACCCTGTGGGCCGCACTGATAAACATATGCTGAAAATAGAAATCTACAAGTCATTATTGAAAAAGGTCATTAACCTAAAGTGTGTATGATGCTCATAGCAGTCACCCAGATTCTTCCCTTCTTCCTTACAGTACTGCATTTGGATAATAAAGGGACATCTAATTAAATAGGAAAGGCAATGTAGGCTGCTTCCTTGGCAGACATTTGAAATGAGTAAGGGTCCATCCACACTACAAACTGCACATCTACTACGCGTTTTTCCTTCCATGCATTTGATGTGCATTTTTATGTGCATCTACATGCAGTTGATGCAGTTCTTTCTATCTGCATTCCTCCTGTGAGGTTATTTCTTCCCTGGGCTTCTATGTGCACTGTGATGCATTGCAGTGCATTTTGCGCATTTACGGTGCAGAAAAATCCAGCATGCTCTACTATTTCTGACTGCACTGCACTGCAATAATGTGAACTATGCCAAAAGGATTTCCCCAAATCCCCCTCAATCTATCTGCTTACATTTGTAACATTCAATTATAGCTCAAAGCAAAAAAGAGACAGTGTACCGCTGCTCACCGGCCGCGAGTCCAATCACTTTCGCGCGCTGATAATGAGAAGTCGCGGCTGCGGCGAGTTACGGGAATTCAGCTGGTAGCATCAACGGTATCCAGATAGATTGAGGGGGATTTGGGGAAATGTGTATGTTATACGAATAAAAGTTGAAACAGTATTACACTATTCTATGCCCAAAGGATTATTACTTGACTTTGGATTGTCTATGCAGTTTGAACAGTGCAAAAATGCAGCCAACTGCATCCCACTGCATTAGGTGTGAATGGGCCCTTAGGCTGGGTTCGCACCTCCGTACGGAGCGACTCACAGCAGGGGTCTGGTGCGTCCATGTTCACCATTTCAGTTCCGATTTTGGTCTGAATTTTTGGCTGAATTCAGACCTGAAATGGACCAGAAAATGCATAGGACTCCTGTGCAATTCCCTCCGCAGCTATCCTGGAGATGTGTGAACCGGTTCCATTGAGAGCCGGTCACAGGCTCCTGACATGTGAAACCCACATCCAATTCGCATAAGTGTGAACCCAGCCTAAAGCTAAGCTTAGATGTGCAGTTGGCGGGGTGTTAAAACCCCCTGGTTGAGACACTTTTCATCGCCCTCAATAGTCTTGCCACCTCATCCCTTTAAACCCAAACACATTAATTACACAGGTTCTGTGGCTGATTAAGGTGGTAATTAAACTCACTTAGTGCCTTATCTGCATTAAACTAGCCTCAGAACCTGTGTAATTAATTTGTGTTTGGGTTTGAGGGATGAGGTGGCAACCCTAACTGTCCCCCTTGAGCTGCAATGCCAGCGTTTGGTGGTGTTCACATGTAGGAGTCGTGATGGTTCACTTCACGCCCATGGCAAAAAACTATCCAATATATTGCGATTGGTGGGCAACAAGCCTGCAGAACACAACCTATTCAAGCAGGGGAAGTGCTGCAAACTCCCCGCAACTGTGGAGCATTTGTTTGGCAAAAATTAGCCTAAAACAGGTAGTGAGAAGGCATAACGTCTCCCCTCACCACCTGTCAATTGCCTCTGAAAGGTGATCTGAACACAGATTTTTCTTCAGAGCAGGGGTGGGTTTAAACGCACATCTAAACCTAGCCTTACAGTGTGAGAAAACCAACATTAACCACTTCCCGACCACCCGCCGCATATTTACTGCGGCAGAGTGGCTCTCCTGCGCAAACTGACGTAGGGGTTCGTCAGTCGCACGCGGGAAGCTAGGGGGCGAGCGACTCAGTGCCACTCGGCAGTGAGGATCCCAATGCACGGGTCAGATGGCTCTGATTGCTGCCTGACACCCGCAATCACTCGTTAAGAGAGAAGAGCGGTCGGCTGTTGTAAACACAGCCGACCGTTCTTCACCCTGGAATGATTATAGAGCCCCTGTGATCCTTCTGTATAGGAACACAGGTCTCTATGGTAATTTCACAAGCCACGCCCCCCCAGTTAGAATCATTCCCCTAGGCTCACATTTAACCCCTTCCCTGCCAGTGCCGTGATCAAATACCACCAAAAGAAAGCTCTATTTGTGGGAAAAAAGGACATCAATTTTATTTGTGTTCAGCGTCACATGACCGCGCAATTGTCTGTTAAATAACGCAGTGCCGAATCGCAAAATAGGGCCTGGTCATTAAGGGGGCAAATTCTTCGGGTCCTAAAATGGTTAATACAGCTGTTACTGACAAGTGGAGTACAAACCCTTGAACATGCCCTTTGGACTGCAAAAATGGCCACATTGAGCTGACCTGCTCTCTTTGTTTATGATAAACTTCATTTATTATAGAAGTAAATGGAGATTGTCTTGCACTCACTGCCAGACCTAAATCAGTGCACTAGGAATGGGAGAAGTTCCAGGGTAAAATACCCCTCTCTGCAAAAAAATTGGCGACATTAAAGCTGTCACTGCCTACAGCCTAGCCAGGTGCCCCTTATCACGCTGCCAGGGGCCAGTCAATACCCTTACCTATCCAGCAATGGCTAGAAAAGGAAAGTGAGGGGTGTCCTTTGTTTGTGCAGTGTGGTAGCATTAGAAAAGGCCACATAGGCTGCATCACCTTAATAGGCTCCATTAACACTTGGTGTTTCTGGAATGTGCGACAAAGCACACAGACAACGCGCATTTTGCCATGAATTTCAGAAATGGGTTAGAAACACGCATCACGCTGGCAGTGCCATTAACTGTTAATAGCACGGGTAGCAGGTCCTTGCTTTCCATGCATTTTGATGTGCGACAAACATGCTACCAATGCGCCAAAACACGTGGTGAAACAATGCGTCATGCTCCACTCAAAAAAAAAGTTTTTGGGAGCTTCTTTGGGGGCATTTGTCACATATAGGGCAGCATATTCAAGTGAATGGGAGGCCATATTGCAACTACTGTATGCTCAGCAAGCAACAGTGCAAGTATCAATCTTTCGAAAATCCTGCCTCAAAGTCGAATACACTGTTAAAATACACGTGTGGGAGCTGTCTTAGGCCTCATTCACATGGACTTGCCACTATATGCATTTCAAAGCGTATATAAATGCATTTATTGATTTTAAATGGTATAATTCATTCTTTGCATTTACTTGCATTATGGTGCATTCAGTTTAGCTGTGTTTAGTAAAAAGTAGAATTTTTGTGTCCAGAGGCCAGATAACACAGACATCCTGGTGGGCAGGAGGGGAGGCTGCCCCGAGCGTCTGTGGCGTGGGAGGTGGAGGGGGCGCTGCCAGGAGTGTTTCTGCGACTATTAGCTGACAGGAGAGAGCGGGATGTGCTCTCTCTCTCTCTCCTCCCCAGCTTCACACTCCAGTCTCTGTAGCACTCTTCCATTAGGACTGTCAGATCGGGACTTTACAGTTTGTTACTGCAAACAATGTGGGTAAGGGGCAGGTAATCAAACTCTGTATAGTCCCGATCTGACATCCAGTGGCATCCCTGAGCCGCGATCTTGTTCCCCATCAGAAGCGGCATCTCTCCTGCCAACTGTCCGTGCAAAGGTTTAGTAATTGGCTTCTCCTAGGCTCCTCCTCAGCTCTGACATATCAAGATGAGGAGGAGCCTCAGAAGAGGGAGGGGCATCACAGCGATGTGCTGCACTGTATCTGAGGTCTGCGTGCTTGAGGAAAGCTCTGTAGCCAAGCCGAGGGAAGGGAGAACTGCACTGGGGAAACAAGGGGGGGGGGGGTGAGAGTATTTGTACTTGGAGGGGTGTAGGAGAAGATGATTATTTCTAGGTGGGATCAATATGGGAGGGGGGGGGTATTTGTGCTAGGAAGGGAGGGGGTTTATGCTGGGATGGGGAATTTGGGAGGTGACAGGATAAGATTTTTTCTAGCAGGGGTATTTGTGTGTGTGTGTGGGGGGGGGTGCTAGGAGAAGTGATTTGTGCTGGGGGGATGGGGAGGTGGATTTTGGGGATTGTCCTTGAAGAGATTATTGGGATGGGGGGATTTGTGCTAGAACAGGAAATCTTGGGGTTGTTAGAAAGGGGCATTTGGTGGGGGGGGGGGGGATTTGTGCTAGTAGGAATGATGGGGGGGTATTTGGGCTAGGGGGAAAATGTTGATGGGGGGAGGATTGACAGGGGTGAGATTTGTTCTAGGTGGGGAAATTTGGGGGGGGGGGGTGCTAGGAGGGGTGATTTGGGGGGTTTGTGCTAGAATGGGTGATGGAGGGAGGGGATTTGTGCTAGGATGGGGAATTTGGGGCTGTTAGAAATGTGGATGGGGGGGGGGGAATTATGCTAGTAGGGATGATTAGGGGTATTTGTGCTAGACAGGAAATTTGGGGGGAGGATTTGTGCTAGGAGGGGTAATTTGGTGGGATGTGCTAGGAGGGGTGATTTGAGGGGTTTGCGCTGGGGGGTGGGGGGGTGGGATGGGGAGGAGGATTTGTGCTAGGAGGGGGGATTTGTGCAAAAAGAGGAAATTATTTGGGGGGGGGGTGGAATTTGGGGGAGAGGATTTTTTTTTGATGGGTATTTGTGCTAGGCGGGGGGAAGATTTATACTAGGAGGGGACATTGGGTGGAGAGGAGGATATGTGCTCTGAGGGGGGGGGATTTGGAGAGGGGAGGATTTACTCTTGGAGTGGAAATTTGAGGGGTGAGAATGTGTGCTAACAGGGTGTTTTTTGGGGAGGGATAGTTGTGCTAGCAGGGAACATTTGGGAAGAGAGAGGAGTTGAGTTTAGAGAGAGGATGGGGGAAAGATTTGTGCTGGGAGGGGAGATTTCAGCAGGGAAGAAATTTGTACTTGGAGGAGGGGTAATTTTTGTTTGGGGAAATATTTAGTTTGCAAAGGGAATGTATGCTTAGGGCTACGTGTTTCAATTAGTGCTCATTTTGTTTTTTTTTGGGGGGGGGGGGGGTCTTTGCTAACACATTATGCTCATACATCTTGTTGGGGGTCGGGGGGGGGGTCTTGTGCAATTTGGCGTCTTTGCCCTGGTCGCTAGATGGCCTTGTCTTGGCACTGCTGGTAACTATACATTTCTCTACTGCAATTAAAGCCAACCCCCAGATATGAGAATAATGAGAATAACCCTCCAATTCCTCCCTTATCCTATAAGTTTTTTCATTAAAACATTTTAGATGCCGTTTTACACTCACCTAAGTCAATTAGGGATAATCAGCTGGTAGATGAATTATTATTCCTCTGTTCTTTCCTTCCAAAATGTTCCTTCTCAGTACATGAGCATGCAGGACACTGGTTGGCCCCAAAAGGTGCCCCATTCTTCTCCCAGTCTTAGTTCTGCTGTACAGGGGAGTAGAAGAAGAGGAAATACATTTATTGATTTTTAATATTAACATAACTGCATTAGCATTAGTTTTCTCCATTTTAAATCTCCTTCAGAACTTCCAACCTGACTGGTTCTCTTTAACACTACATCTTTGGTAATGGGCATTGAGCTGTTTCTCTGATGATGTGCCAATGCCTACCCAACATGAGTATGAGTATTTATTGTCTGTACATAAGGGATAGTTTTACAGTTGAGATTCATTATTTTGGAATTTTTTTGGGTGAAGTCTTTCTGTAGACCTTTATAAATATAATGTTTATGTGGTGAATTTTAAAGCAGAAGAGAATAGTGCTATGAAAATTCTTGCCAATATCACATAAAACCTGTTAGTCAGCTAACAAAACACAATAAAAGTCCTGTATGACTACAGTGTACGGGGTATAATTTACATACCAATCTGACACGTGAATGTACTGCTTCTTGAATATTTACATTAAAATTGGTTTCTTGGTGGAATCTACGTATGGCATCAGCAACAGACAGGGGTGCAAAATCTGGTGCAGCTGTGAATGGTAACCAATCAGCTTCTAACTTCAGCTTGTTTAATTAAAGTGGGAGAAAACGCCCATGTATGATTTTTACCTATAGGTAAGCCTATATAAAAGGCTTACCTATAGATACAGTAAATGTGCACTTTTTAGGAGATATTTACTTTAGAAGCAGCTGGTGACGTCACCGGCGCAGGCTCTCTGTAGGAACGCCATACCCGTGCCATTCCTTCAGAGCCGTTCCATAAACAGCGACTCCTGTACGCATGTACGTTAGTGAGGTCATCACCAGCTCGGCCATTCATATCGCTGAAGCCCGCAAACTCGGAAAGAAGGCTGGGTGAAGATGGAAGGGCCTTCAGCGGTGACAGCACACTGCTGGAGAGCTTTGTTTTCAGGTAAGCCTGTCATAATGTGCTTGTATGCAATGCATACTAGCACATTATGAGCTAAACTGCTCAGGGCCCACCAATTGTTTTTTTTTTTTTTATGCAGTTTACTACCGTTTTAAGCTTTAACAATAAACCCTGGAAGCTGATTGGTTTCTATGCAGAGCTGCACCCAAATTTGCACTCTCCAGTTTCTGTAAATCCCATGAACAGTGCAATGTAGTTACAGTGCCTTGAAAAAGTATTCATACCCCTTGAAATTTTCCACATTTTTTTATGTTACAACCAAAAACGCAAATGTGTTTTATTTTATGCGGTAAGCCAACACGAAGTGGCACATAATTGTGAAGTGGAAGGAAAATGATAAATGATTTTCAAAACTAAAATATATAAATATCTCAAAAGTGTGGCGTGCATTTGTATTCAGCCCCACTGAGTCAACACTTTGTAGAACCATCTTTTGCTGTAATTACAGCTGCGGTCTTTTTGAGTATGTCTCTACCAGCTTTGCACAGCTAAAGAGTGAAATTTTTGCCCATTTTTCTTTGCAAAATAGCTCAAGCTCTGTCAGATTGGATGGAGAGTATCTGTGAACAACATTTTTCAAGTCTTGCCACAAGAACTCAATTGGATTTAGGTCTGGACTTTGACTGGGCTATTCTAACACATGACTATGCTTTGATCTAAACCATTCCACTGTAGCTCTGGCTGTGTCCTTTGGGTTGTTGTCCTGCTGGAAAATTATTTTGCAGACTCTTAACAGGTTTTCTTCTAAGATTGCCCTGTAATTGGCTCCATCCATCTTTCCATCAACTCTGACCAGCTTCCCTGTCCTTACTTAAGAAAAGCATCCCCACAGCATGATGCTACCTTCACCATATTTCTAGGTGGGGATGGTGTGTTCAGGGTGATGTGTTAGTTTTCTGCCACACATAGCGTTTTGCTTTTAGACCAAAAAGTTCAATTTTGGTCTCATCTGACCAGAGCATCATTTTCACATAATTGCTGTGTCCCCCAAATGGTTTCTCAATGGCTTTCTTCTTGCCACTCTTCTATAAAGGTCAGATTTGTGGAGTGAGCGACTAATAGTTGTCCTGTGGACAGATTCTTACACCTGAGCTGTGCATCCTTACAACTCCTCCAGAGTTACCATGTGCTCTCCTTCCTGTCAGTTCAGTTGGGCGGCCATGCCTTCGTTCAGTTGTGCCATACTTTTTCCATTTTCGGATGATGGATTGAACAGTGCTCTGTGAGATGTTCAGAGCTTGGGATATGTTTTTGTAACCTAAACCTGCTTTAAACTTCTCCACAACTTTATCCCTGACCTTTCTGGTGTGTTCCTTGACCTTTATGATGCTGTTTGTTTACTAAAGTTCTCTAACAAACCTCTGAGAGCTTCACAGAACAGCTGTATTTACACGGAAATGAAATTACACACAGATGGACTCTATTTACTATTTAGATGACTTCTGAAGACAATTGGATCCACTAGATTTTAGTTAGGGGTATGAGAGTAAAGGAGGCTGAATACAAAAGCACGCCACACTTTTCAGATATTTATTTGTAAAAAAAATTGAAAATACTTTATCATTTTCCTTCCACTTCACAATCATGTGCCACTTTGTGTTGGTCTATCACATAAAATCCCAATGCAATACATTTACATTTTTGGTTGTAACATGACAAAATGTGGAAAATGTCAAGGGGTATGAATACTTTTTCAAGTCACTGTAACATTTGTGGGGCATTTTTAGAGAAATACTACCTATTAATGTGATAACTGAGTTACCATTAAACTACCAACTCTCTGGATACGTGCTAACTGCAAAGTATAGCTGATAGAGACAACAGTGCAGTATATTCTCTTTGCATCTCAATGCTACGACCTTTGTAGCACGTGTGTGATTACTTTTGCTCCAGTCGTGTATGTGACCCATTCCCTGACTTAAATAAAAAAGGAAGTTGTCCTTTTCCTTTCCAAGTTGTTTTCCTATTCCCCGGAGATTGCATAGTGTAGCTTCTCAAACCTAGGGAGCAGAAATTGTGTCAGCCAGTAAATATCAGAAGGACCTCCGTGATGTTATGCTTACCGCTGGCTTGGCATAGTGGCGTAGCACTGATTCTTCATTTTACAGACCACCTCTGCTCAGACTAACAACAGTTAACTTGCTTATAAGGAACAAATAGCAAAGTATGCTTTGATTTGCTTAAGGCATTTTTTTTGTGTGCGTTTGAAATACTTTAGTTATAAATTTGTATATTGCTCTGCGTCACAAGCACTAATGCAGTATGGATTACTGGGTTTGTAATTTGCCTTTATTGTGCCTATAGTTTTACCCAATATAAGCTATAGGAATGTATATGCAAAAAAAAAAAAATTCCAAAAGAAAAAAGTTTTTCCCTCTTTAAAAATGTGTTAAGCAAGATTTACAGTATTTGCAGCATAGAGCTCATTGCTTGCTCAACTATGTTTTAAAACTAAACACTAGCATAATTAAATAGCTGTGCCCAGCCAAATTGGATGTGGGAGAAAATTCCTTCTTAATTCCTAAAGGCCACACAGATTTATCCCCAAGCATTCTCTATGAATTGTTTTTTTTTTTTTTTTTTAATGAAAAAATAAAATGTCTGCATTTATCTGGAATACATTTACATGATGTCGTGAGTTTTCCAGTTGGAATTTGAAAACGAGACCATCTGGTGTGTAGCATTTGTTACCCTTTCTGCAAACAGAGGGCCCCCAACGAGCCATGAAAATAAAGGCTCTGTTATGCTTTAGCTGTCGCTCATAACCCTCACCACTGGAATGAGCCCAATTAAGGAGGCTCTCTGCTTGCTTCGGCTTTCTTTCTTGCATTAAACCTTTCTGCGCTGGGAAGCGGCACATTAGGAGTGTTATCTTGAGGCTTTGTATGTCGCAAATGTAAAGATTACTATGTTTATGTTTTGTTTTTTAGATTTTATTCTCAATAATGCATTTATTTATACAGTCACTCACTTTCAGTTACTTTCCAACTCAGACAGTCACTCATTCATTCCTGAGTTATACCTTTTTCATTAAATTTTTTATATATAAAACAAGGTATGATTGTTCAGCTTGGTTTTGTGAATGCCATTTCGTGAATTTATATAGCGTATTTCCTACTGTTCTATTATATTAATATTTTCAAAATCGTCAAGATTTTCTCCATGGTTCAAGCACAGTTTGCACTGATAAGTAATGTATAGCTAGGTCTTACCTTTGTAGATCACGTATAATACTGGAGCAGGATGTCTCCTAGTAGTATTTAATTCTATTAGTGTATAACAATTTGAATTGCTATTAAAGGTTGACTTAATCAAGGGCAAAAATATAATTCTTGAGTTATAAGGGATTGACGGGTGGATGGGGTAGATTTACTCTTTCACTGCCTTCTTGCACCTTTTGGTGATTCCATTGGAAAGATCTCCCCAGTGCAATTTCTAGGTCTGTTGTCCACACATCGGACTCTGGCTTCAATGTCTGCAACAGGAGAAGACGCAATGCTACTGCATTTTCATAGTGTAAACGAAGCTAATTGGCCAGTGGGGGAGTGTGACCTCTTGCAGTAGTCGCATAAGACCTGACAGCTCATGCTCTGACATTATATAGATGAAGCCCATAACAATAAAATGGGATTTTCCTCCCACTAGTACTACAGGGAAATAAAATGTGTGAACTCACCTTTTAAAACGGGTGCCATAATACCAGCAATCCAGCATTTATCTTTTCTAAATGCAATAGAAGTTATCTGGGAAGTATAAACAGCTTTTATGCCTACAACACTTTATCCTGCATTTAGATGTTGCTGCTTTATAGCAGGTCTAGCCACGTTTGGTCCCTTTATGCCTCGTTTCCACTGAGTGGTACGGTACGGTTCGATTCAGTACAGTACAGTTCGGAACGGTACACCTTGCTTTTCCACTGCCAATAGTACCCTTTCATGATAGGCGTGGTGTAGCAGGAAAACTGTGATAGACGATTCTCTGTCAACCAATCAAAGTTCTGCAGAGTGTAGCTCCACCCTGTTGGTACGGTACTAATGTGCTTGGTACCCCAACGAAAGGGTCCCAAAAAAGTGGTACGGTACGGTTCGGAATTACGGTACCATTCACAATGGAAACAGCAAAAATAGCGTACCGTACCGCATCGCTCAGTGGAAACGAGCATTTAGACACGTTTAGTCATGTTTACCAGCATTTGCATGCATTTAGAGTTTCTAAGTGGATCCTGAACGCACATAATTCTATTTTAAAAGCAGTTAAACTGAACACGCCTAAATGCAGATAAGCGTACAGGGGAGATTTACTAAAACTGGAGCATTCAGAATCTGGTGTAGCTGTGCATAGTAGTTAATCAGCTTCTAACATCAGCTTGTTCAATTAAGCTTTGACAATAAGCCCCCGTTCACATCGGGCCGTTTTGACGTGTCAAATCACATGCCAAATCAGAACCTATTGCCGGCAACAGCATTGTCCGAATTGGTGGCACCGCACTGATTCTTAAAAGCACTACTTTTAGCGACTTTGCGGGAAATTTCAATAGACATCTGTGCATGAACCTGCAAAGATGTCTGTGAAATCACCCCCAAAGTCAGACTGAAATGCCGGTTTAAAATTATGCAAATTCAGCTAAACTCGCACAATTTCAAACCTGCATTCAGTGTGAACCTAGGCCTGTTTCTATGCAAAGCTGCACCAGATTTTGCACTCTCCAGTTTTAGTAAATTACCCCCACAGTGTGAATGGTATCATCAAAAAACCATTACATGAATTTATATGTATTAAGAAATGTTGTCTAAACGCATAAAAAACATATATGCCAGTGTGAATGAGGTCTAACGTGTGTAAATATTAAATGTATTTAAAAGTTTGCTAAAAGACCTGCGCAAATCTATTCAGAAGTCTAGCCACACTAGAAGCATAGACAAACAAAAGTAAAAGACCTTAAAGGCTAAGTTAATCTTTAGGAACATGTTACACCCATATTTAGGGTGCAACATGTAACATGCTCCTATGCAGCAACATTCCGCCTCCAGGGCTCCCCACTTTGTGTCAGCGGGTGAGGGATCTTCTCTCTGCACCAGCTGTCACAATTTGAAAACAGCATGGCCACAAAGGCTTCTTCCTTTTGATGAATCAGACTTCCTCTGAATGAATTAGACCAGTGGTCCTCAACTCCGGTCCTCGGGGGCCCACTAACAGGCCAGATTTTAAGTATTACCTTGGGGAGATGCAGACTAGAATACTGCAATCACTGAACAGCAAATGAGATCGCCTGTGATGTAATTTAGTTATCTTGCAAACCTGGCCTGTTAGTGGGCCCCGAGGACCGGAGTTATGGACCATTGAATTAGACTACAGATACCGTCAGCCATTGCAGTTTACAGCTTGTAATTCTCAATGAACCACAGGGGCGCTAGTGAGCATTCGTAGTTCATTGATCTTCCTGCCATTCGGTAACTGCCTGCCCATATTGGAGGTATTGGCAGACAGCTTACTGAGATTCTGCAGGATGCAGGCATTGTACCCGCGATCTGCTGATGGCAGGTGCAATACTCGAAAAGGCTGCAGAGTAAAAAAATTATAATAAATGCACATTTTTTTACCTGCAAAAAGATATGCATTTATTTTTTTTTTACAAAAGGTGAACTTATCCCCAAAAACTAAGACTAACTAGCATAGAACAATATGGTCCATTTTTAAGACTAGCACTACTAAAAAAAATATTGCTTATGTTACAAAACCCTTTCTGCTCCATCCAGTTCTGCTTTTCTGAAATTTTTGGCAATGGGTGAAGATAACCTTCAAATGCGGCTTAGAAAGTGTATAATACATTACAGCCAATACAGTAACATCTAACAAAGCAGTGCAACAACATCAGAAAATTTGTTTTTATTGTGGAGCCGGCCTCTGTTTAAGCTATTCAGCTCAGATCTCCCGAGACCATATAGGAAATGCATTAGAACTAGGAAAAAGGTCAAGTACATGTTATTTTTCCGTTTGACAGATTAAAACCAATCCTTGCTATGCCGTAGTTGCAGCTGATGCTGTGGTACTGTATCTCAAGATGTGGTTGCTATAGATTTCCAGAGCTGCGCTGCCATTGGCTGGTAGTCACTCAGGCTGGGTTGTCATGTGACTGCCTGTCTGTGCCTGCTGTACAGGTGAGAGGATGTTCTGCACAGCAAGTGTAGACAGGCAGACACATGACAACTCCTTCCAGCCAATCCCACGATTCCATCGACATAGGCTGATAAGAAGGAGCATGCATCTCCTTTGGATTTTGTCGTATGCAAGGTGAACATGGTTGTACAAAAGAATATAGGGTTCAAGACATAAAATTACAATAATTACAGTTTGCAACTGTTCATTATGCTTTATTCTATTCCATAAAATACATGTAATTACAGATAATCCAATAATAAATATGTCGTCTTGTCCTTAAACATACAGCACCACAAAGCTCTTGCTCGATGTACTTACAATTTACTATTTATTGAAATAAGCAATTTACTTTGGATATAAATATGGGAAAAGCTAAAAAACATACAAATAAATATTTTTTTATTATTGGATAAGGCAAGAATACAGTATACCTGTGTATCAATGTTAATGTGTGTCTATATATGTGTGTGTGTGTGTATATGAGAAAGATGGACTGAGCTTCATCGAAACGTTGACAATAAAAACACTGCTGTTTTTTAATCTTCCTCCTCTGCAAGACCCGTGAGTGCTCCTAAACCAGTTTTGGATTTCTTTGGATTTCTTTGTGGGTGAGCACTTGGGCATTTACTTCAAGCATAGAGTGCTGTGGCTACTCTTGGAACTATATATACATGCAAATAGGTGTTATTGGTGTGCACGGTTTGTAAGCGTACACCAATAACCAGTATTATGCTTGCGAAAGCTGTAAATATACTGAAGTTTCTGCGTTTTCAATGTTTAGTAGAAATAGAGAGTAAAAAATAAAAAAACATACTTTGTGATATATTATACATTTGTACACAATTTATACAATCCTTATTTATTAGTTTCTCTAGCTAGATATGTATGTGTGTGTGTGTGTGTTTATATATATATATATGTATATATATATATATATATATATATATATATATATATATAGCTATATATAAAAAAATATATAAATAAATAAATAAATAAATATATATATATATATATATATATACCTATATATATATATATATATATATATATATATGTGTGTGTGTTAGACATTGTTTCATGCTACTGTAATATGACAGTATTAAGAATTCTATATTAAATAAATAAATTTTGTACTGTTTTTAAGCTCTTACACATACAATTTCTTAAATATGTTCTGCAG
The DNA here is from genome assembly GCF_965119305.1 of Pelophylax lessonae. Lineage (NCBI taxonomy): Eukaryota > Metazoa > Chordata > Amphibia > Anura > Ranidae > Pelophylax > Pelophylax lessonae. The sequence continues at coordinate 209,578,137 of NC_138775.1, read as the reverse complement.
TATGGTGTGAAATGTAGACAGTAGTCAAGTTCGCATTAATAGGCTAAGGTGCATGTAGGTCTTCTCGGTATTTGTACTAGCTATAGAGGAAAATTAGAAATGCTTTAGTATGCAATAATTGAAAAATCAGTCAATACAAGCAAGATTAGTAAAAAAAAAAAATATTAACTTTGATTAGTATTTGGGGAAGAAATGTAATTGCAAGCATTACACTGAATAGTAGCGATTTTTATTAGTCACTATGTTCCATAGCTTGTTTCCTTCATTTATTGACTGTACCTACATATCAATTGTGTCAAGCTTCCCAGACATCTGTTGAAGAAAGTATGGGTATGGCACAAGAAAAGTAGGCTCACTATGTCCATTTTCATGTGCCGGGTTAACTGTATATAAATGTTCATCATTTAGACGGTTTATGTGTTTGTGTAGCATAGGATTTATTTAATTTCCTTTGTTTCCATACCAAATGTATTTTCTTCACACTGTGTGTGGTCTGCCTGCTGTGTTGATAAGAGTAGTTACCTGAAGTTTTTTCTCTCTTTGTATAAACATGTTTATAATGGTCTAGAAGGCCAGCTCCGGACAGGAAGCTCTTTGGCCCTGTTAACAGATGGGGAGCATGAGGGAGACATATGGAAGTCTTCTTACTCTTGAAAGCTGACTTCCCGTTACAGTTGATGTTAGCTTTTTTTTTTTTTTTTTTTTTTGTGTGTGTGTTCTTTTGCACATTGATATTTAAAGAATAACATCCATGAAAAAAAAAAAAAACATGATTTAAGGTAATATAGTATCTAGCATTACAGCTTGGATTAAGTACCTCATTTATATCATCTAATATAGTTGTCAAATGTTTCCCTTTCATTTTCTGTTAAGATATTATCAATAGCTATTAGGTGAGGATCAAAAATATCTCTTTATCTTATTCAGTATTACATGTGTTTTTATGAATGTGTATGTATATTTGTGTAGAAACAATGTATATTTATTGTGCATCTATATATATATATATATATATATATATATATATATATATATATATATATATATATATATATATAACTTTTTTATTCATTTATTTTACTTAAGGATTGTAATTGATATAACAAAAGTTTAATACCATTGAAAAAAAAAATATAAAAACCTAATGCACTAGTATGAATACTGCTAGGAGTAGTCAGTTTATTTCATCTAGAGCCATTGCTGCGCATTGTTGTTAGCCAATTACCTATTATTATCTAGTATTATGTAGGCTGCGTAACCTAAGACCAGCCCACTTGTATGTGACGCTTGTTTTAGCTACTTTAGTTATTTTAAATTATATAACCATGATTTCTTAGATTTATTGGGCTACTCTATGCCTATTAAAAACTACTAGTGCTACAGTTTCACAATAGTTTATTCAAGATGAATATTAAAGTCATTTAGAAGACAAAATGTTTATCTGAAAGGAAAGGTTCCTGTCCAAAAACATTTTTTTTGATGGTTTATAAAGTGTAAGCCAGAAGTTAAGCCTATAAATAGGTTTAATATAACAAGGAGATTGGGTTGCATATTAAATATTTAAAGCTACAGGTAAAAAAAAAAAAAAATAATGTGCAGGGAGATAGATAGATAGATAGATAGATAGATAGATAGATAGATAGATAGATAGATAGATAGATAGAGGTAAATGTGTTGTGTAGACTTTTATATCTCTCTCTAATTGTTGCATAATACTAAGGCTTTTAAATCCCTGTATAGGATGTTGTACAGTTAGATTTGCTATTATAATAAAAAAAGATACATGAAATTTTATAAAGTTACGAGTATGTAATGTTTTATAGCTGCTGTTTTATTCATAGCAATGGTAACTTTTTACCGTAACAATCTGTCATTTTTCATAAAAATAATTTTTGATGATTAATCTATAAAAAAATCGCTATCCCTATATGTATACTATTTTATATTATTTGCTATAGTACTGTACAAAAATATATTATGCCCAAATCCCGACTGCTTTCTAGAATTTAATTTCAGAGTAAATGATGTTTTTAAATTTTATACTGTTCATACTGCATTAGTAGTGTGTGTGTATATGTTTGTACTGCACTAGTGGTGTGCTTGTGTATGTGTTTATGTATGTGTATGTATATGTATATATATATATATATATATATATATATATATATATGTGTATATATATATATATATATATATTCAAATGTCAAAATAAGCTACCAAATATTCACTGCATAAATATATGAATTGTTATTTTACTTAAATAATTGACTATTAGTGTACTTAAAGCCTATTTACATCTATTTGAATGACTTTCTCTCCATTTCCATAGTGAGTGAGAATGATCTCTTATATAAAAAAAATATACTTCTTTGCCAAGAAGTTTAAGTAAATATAAAACACATAAATTATGGCCTACTGTCGTGTGTCATAAATTTCACATTTTGTGATGAAAAAATTGGTTATCTAATATATTTAATTGTTTTGTGTTTGTTGCCATGATATAAAAATCTTAGTCTCTCTGTCAGTCTGCATTAAATTTGTGTTTGTTTTATACTAAATAACCTTAGATGTAACGACTTGCCATTTTTTCTTTTACTAAACTATTTACAATCTGTTACACAAAATGTAAGATCTAGCATGTACTGAAGGAAACATATTCCCATGAAGTATGTATTAAACAAAGGACAAACAACCAGGTTTTTTTTGTGAGCTTACTCAGCCCTTAGTTTACATTACATTGCAAAACAATATAATTTATCTTTGACTGATTCAGCCCTTACCATTTCCCATCTGTTCTTGTGACAGCTCTGCTGTCTTCAAGACATAACAATTTGTGCAGTTGTCAAAAGATTTTCCTGGGAAAACATCATTATTGGTGCCCAAACTAACCTTTTATGCTGCTGGAAAGATGAATGGAATTTGCATAGTAGGTTTTCATGTTTCCAGTAGTTTTAGAGCAAGGGCTAAATCAGCAGAGATAAAAATGTTTCTTAAGTAATCAATATTTTTAACTTTGTATATGTGCAGTAACATTTGAGAAATAGTTCTAACATTTGAGAAATAGTTCTAACACATTTCAGGAATATAAGCATCAAATTCAGTTGCCAACATCTTCATACAATTTCCAGGGACACGTTGCTGCAGAGGTGGCATTCCCATTCCTGGTATTATTACTGCATAACAGTGTCCGAGGAAAATAGCGCACTACAATGCATCATGGGATATATACTTCTTTCTTGCATCTCAAATACATCTTCTAAAAATGTTAACTTAAAAAGGCAACCAGACTACAAAAGATCATTGAAAATAACTAACATTTGAAAAAAAAAAAAAAAAACTGGACTTTTATTGTAACATTAACTAATGTTCAAAATAAAAAAAAACAGTTCTGGGACAAGATTGTCCATTGACAAACCTCAGATGCCCAGGCATGTCTCTAGAATGGCAGCTAAAGTAACAAGAACAAAAGTAACTTAGCAGTAAGGCAAAAAACTTAATGATGCCCCGTTGTTTCTTAATACTAATCAGTTAACTTTTCTTACTTTACTGCTGTTAAAAGTTGTCTGCTTAAGTTATATCTAGTTGACTCCCCAGCTGCAGCAGATAAGAGGCATGATACCGGTGCTGCAGGCTGGCACTATGCATCTAATTCCAGTAATGTTACTGGGCAGGGGTTCGTCCAACGTTAGGCCTTACCAGTATGCCTTTCCCTGCACCACTGCGGAGTCCTTCTGTCCATTCTGTCCCTTCTTAGCGTTTTCTATTTCCCTATGTGCAAAACCTGCGAAGAGAAACACTTCATATACAAAGCTTGAAAGGAGGAACACTAAGTCACCCTTCTGTGGCATCAGCAACCTGTGTCCCCCCTTTTTAATCCATGTCGCTGCTGTCCCATGCCCAGTCTAACCAATGTGCAGACTACTGTACAACAGCATTGTCCTGAACAGGTAGTCTGAACACTGGGGCGACGGAGCAGGCTTTCTCCGGAATAACCATTTTCACGTTTTTGCTTATGGTAAAAAAATCCTTCAGTCTTCATTGGTAACATTTTCCCATTTGCTGGTTTTGCCCATAGGTTGGAGAGCAAAGCGGAAAAAAAATAGTCCTCCTTTTTTTTGGTACCCCTCAGATTCTACCAGCGTTGACAAACACAGTCACAGAAAGTGTTCTGATTTCCAGTCTTGACGTGGCACATTTGCAGCAGACTGGGGATCTGGCAATGAATTTAGGACCAGGAAAAGGGGGAGGGCAGGGCCTGAGAGTCCATATATGGGATGATGTCACCCTTGGGAGGTTTGGGTATGCACTGTGCTAGAGGAGAGACAGCTAGAGTTGCTCGTGCTAAAGACATAGGTCTGTGTATAAAATGGTACCAGATGTTTTAGTGTAATGTTAAGCAGTCATTTCATCTTGCAGCCAGTTTTTTTTTTTTTTTTCTAAGTAAAGCTAGGCAGGAAGTGGGCCCCAGAATGGAAAAGCTGTGCTAGAAAATAAATAACTAAATCCAAGCTGTAGTTAAAGTGCAGCCAACTGAAAGTGAAGGGATATGACCCTAACTTTTACCATTGTTTGAAAAGAATACGAGAGGAAGAAATACATAGTGATTTGTTTTTGTGTTATAATTTTTTTTTTAAGCTATAAAAGTCATTTAAGTCATAAAAACCAGCAAGCAAAAAAAAAAAAGGGACTGTCCCGTACTGTATATGCTTTTCCATGAGTTAATTCTCAGTATGTGTTTCTATTTTATCTTGTTTTTTTTTTTTGTTTTTTTCCCTGTCATCCTAGTATTGCAATTGCCAGCAGTGTGTAGGCTGTTCTGCTAGACCTGAGCCTTAATTACAGCCACTTCCTGAAAATGAAGCCCCCATGATAAGTCTAGAGTAATGGTCTTTGTCATGGCCTCCACGTGAGTAATTAGTTCCACATGTGGCTTCCCCACTCTGTTCTTCCCCCTCTCTCAAATAAAGCCTCTAGCTGTTTAGGCTAGCTGATGGCCAAATAGTTTTCTCTAGATGGAGACCATAAAAAAGCATTAAAGATTTTGCTACAGTCTTAGTCATTAAAAAAGTGGTTCCAATTTCTTAATAAATTGTTTCTGCTGCTTAAAGACTATACCTGTTCTGCACAATCTCACCTTTGAATTCATTGTTTTTTTTTTTTGTTTTTTTCTTTGCCAGGCTAGTCAATGGCCAACAGTAAAACAATCTCACGAAAATGTGGTTTTTGTTTCCCTGCAAAAGCATTCCATTTACTAGACAAGTACGAGTTTTGATATATTTAACATAAACAGTGCAGTTACTTGTATATCTTACATTTGATTTTAGCCCCAAGCTTCACATTTCCTCAAGTGAAAAAAAAGCTTCTGGTTTAGATATTTGAAACAAAAAAGGGTAAAATAACACTGCAGTGTTGAAAAATGCAAGGGGCATACAAACAAAGGTTTGCATTCAAGTGACATCCAACTTGAAACAATAGTACACATTTTCAACACATGCGTGAAATAAGGAAGCGGTTTTACAATTATTTATAGGTATCATTTTGGTAAGTAAAGTTATTGGTACTGTCAAATGCTGTTTCATTGCACTTTTGACAAATTCAAGAGCCACCTGCTGAGCCTGCCAGATCTGTCTCTTAATATATACTTAACTTGTTTTACATCACTCATTTTGAAAGTGCTCATTGATGGAATTCAGTTACTGTGGTAAACCTAGAACATTTTTGAATTTGGCAATCTAATTGGACTACAAATTATTCATATTGTTACCTAAGTTATAACAATTCATATAAAGTTTGAACTCTTTGCTTAACTCCTTTTCAATCATGTATTCTCGAAAAAAATAGTTTGAAGCATACCTTGCAGTATTATAAAAATCAAATATCAAAGTTATTAAACTATTTTATTACAGCTTACCAATTCTTAGATGTAGTGGTTGCATTGGTTTTATTTTTGGGCTTTCTTTCTTCTATTTTCATCTGGTGATCCTGCCAGTAAGTCTTTTGTTTTTTGCTACATCTGATGGACAACAAGCTCTCTAGGAGATGTAGAAGTTACAGGGTTGAGGCAAAGGATTTGCTACCTACAGGGGTGCTTACAATGATCGGATATGTTTGTTTATGTGAAACCTTTATCCCAAAAGGAAAAAAAAACTTTGTTGTAACTGCTTAAAAATGTTAGCTGGAGTTTGGGTAATCATTTGTATCTAAATCTTATAATACATCTAACACCCCCCCCCCCCCAGACTGCTGTCCAAAGTTGCCCCCAGTGCTCCTCCATCCAGTGCTGTCCAAAGTTGCCCCCAATGCTCCTCCATCCAGAGTAGAGACACTCTAAAACAGGAGGTATGTTATTAGCCTATGTTATTAGCCAGATTATCAGGTGAAAACAAACAGAAAAAGCCTAAAAAAAAGAAAACGTATGCAGCCACCACAGCTAATGATTGGAGAGCTGCAATATACTATATTTTTGTTTTTGGGTTTAATACTTCTTTAGTTTATAGGGCTAGTCCAAAATGCACTGGTCAGGGAAGTTGGGGAAGTACTGTTCAAATTACACTCTCCTTGTCCCTATTCTCCCAACTGGGCCTTGTATGTGTCAGCCCTGTACACCTTTAAGATCAGATATTCTACTTTTCTATATTTTTGCATTTGTATTTTACCTGTAGTTGTCTACAATGATATCCCAGAGGCATGGAGGTACAGATAATAGTTTTTGAATGTGCCTCTAAACCAGACTTTGGCATGGAGGTGAGTAAATCATGTTTGCCTTGCTGTAGTGATCATGTTTCTGGGAGATGTTCTTTATTTAACACAATGTTTTTACTTCTTTATCTGTGCATATATTAGGCCCAATCTGCAAAGGGTTTCTTTGCACAGCTTTTGTATTCTAAGGCCAGCCATAGATGGTTCGAATCTCGACCAGCTTAGCAGGAACTTGCCAAGATTCAAACCATGTATGGGCAAGCTGAATGTACCCAAGTTGATTGATCGATCAACTTGGGTAGAACCAGCCTGCTGTATTTTACATGTGATTATTGTTACTGGCTATTATAGCTGCTTGCAATAATCACTGTGTTCACCTTGTGGGGATCGTTTCCCCTGCCCCCTCACCGGGGGAACACAATGGCTCTTCGGGAGGGATTCCTCTATCAACACTATCTGTGTTGATGGGGGAATTGAAAAAACATTTTTCCCTTTAACTTGTGTTTTTAGGACAGAAACTCGCTCAGTCTATGGCTGGTCTAAGCAGCAGAAAGAAGGAAACAAATCACCGCTCAAAGGCTGTCTGCTAACAAAAACCCAGGGCGGGCTGTGGTAATCCTGGATACTGGGTGCTCGCCAAGGTCCACAGCCTGGAAAGTCCATACAATAAAAGAAAGAAAGTGGCACCTCCAGTAGTAGGAAAACGTAGATTTATTGCAGAATCAAAAGGTCCAACACCGAATATACAGGACAAGTTAGATCAGCAGACGCGTTTCACACTATGTGCTTAATCATTTCTCAATCAATTAATTAACTCTGATGATTTTGAAAGCAAACAATCAATTGACTTTTCAATTTCAAATCTTCAGTCAAAATGGCAGGTTAAGGGAAGTGGTGCATTTTTGTTAAATACTATATTTTAAAACTGATTGGTTTCTCTCTTCCAATCGCCATCCTTTTTCACTGCAGCCCTGGTAATATTATCAGTGCACTTTCACTATGAATTAAGCGTTTTTCTTTTTTTGTGTTTTTTTTTTTTTTGCAGCCTCTGTAACAAATGCCAGTATAACAGATTAGTTCTATTTCAAGCAGCTTGACCTGCCATCTCTCAGAGCCATTGTAACATCCTGCTCTGAAGTTAGCAATCTGTTTCCTGGAAAAGGGCTGCTAAGTGATGGCACAACATCTTACTTACGCAAGATGACTGCAGGACGGGAGACTGCAGGCCATACTACTACAGGTTTACTCTCAATTCTTCTGACAAAACTGTTGTCACCAGGACAAAAAGAGGCAGGAAGCCCCAAATAGCGGTAAAATCCAACAGGGGATCAAAATTGACAACAAATGCAAAGAACAAAGACATGAAGTGCAATTATCTATTATTGACATTCTGTAATTCCCTATGTACTATGTAGGTACTATGTAGATATACAGAATGGCACAAACATGTTTACTAACTGGTGACTCCATGGAACTAATTTTACGCTGAAATGCATTATTCACACCTAACAGCCTAATTTGTGGGTGGCTGTGTGCTGCTTCTGCAGCCGTGTCATAGTAGACCATGGCATATTTTGGCTATGCAGAATTCTGCACTGACTTTCATTCACTGGCCACTGCTCAACTTTTATAGTTGCTTTGGGTATCTGCTCCATGTTTCTTGCATATACTTTGTCCCCTTTTGCCTTTTCTGCATCGTTTCTGCATCTTTTATGTTCAGCATCTTTTATGCTGAACATAGTAAAAGGTTTTTGCATGGGTTTAAAGGGTAACTCCAATTTCGTGGGGGAAAAAAATAGCAAATAAAGAAAAAAACTATTTAGTATATACATTTGCAACACAAATCATATTGCAATTGAATGCTATTAAAAATGACCTTTCCTTTACAATCTGCAGCCGTTGTAATTTTCTGAAAATGCAATGCAATTGGCTATCTGGAGGCTCTCTGTACACAGAATGTGTACTGACCACACCCCAGAAACATCATTTCCTGCTTTTGTGATTGGCTCACCGATTTTCCCAGAAGTCTACATTAAGTCAGATTTCTGGCATCCCCGGAAAAAAAATGTAATTATTGGTGAGATACTCCAATTGGAACACTTCTAAAGGGATTCAGGCCCAGCAGATTTCCTCATTAGAGCTCTGCAACTGCCACAGCTGGTTGATAGACCCACTAGGTTGCTAGACCCACTCAGCACAGAGGCACAGAACAAACAGGGATTTCTTGAGAATAACAAAAGGTAGGAATCTGCAACAAAGTTTGTTAAAAACCTTCTAATGTCCAAGGATCACCCAGAGGGGAATGTTTTTTCCTCAACAAATGTGGAGTCACAGTTTAAACATGAACTGATTGTAATCACTGCTGTTTATGATGTATTTTTTTCACAGTCTTAGTTTTATTTAGGAACTGTGTAAAGGCAGGGAAGGTATTGCGTTGCAAAGTCTTCATTCTTTATGTGCAAATATACTGCATTTCTTTATCATTTATTAGGGGACACAAGTTACTTCTTGAGAAAAGACGGTTATACTTCTGCCTACAGGAGATTGGGCACCAGTATACAAAGCTGTTAGTAAGCTAGATATAAGGACTCCCACTCCCATCATGCTTCAGTTTTATGCTGATGTTATTTGAGAATGGCATCTCTCTCTGAGAGAAGCACACCCTTTACAATGGACTTTTTTTCTGCTTTTATCTAGATGCCTGTTTTCTTCAGTCAATCTTCTTCACTTACTGCAGAGCCAGAATGCTAATTTCTTGCAGTTTTCTGGATCGGCTGATCCTCAGCATAACCTTAGAGTCTGTACCTGGAACCCGACATGCTGAAGATACAGGGCTGGCCTTTAATGTGACCCTAGGTAACTCTGCTTCGGCACTTCCCAGACACCTGGTGTTAGTCAGCCACATTGTACTTTACTGCTCCAAGGCTGTAGTATACTCACTGGTCAAACCCTATTCCTAAAGACTACTTAGGAAGTACGCCCACCAGAGGGGGCAAGGACTGTCTGGATGAGGTATGTCCTGCTGTGGTTCAGCTTCGGGGGCTACAGGTCTCCCTCTTGACAACCACTGAGGCAAGTCACAGGTCCTTGCCCTTTTTGGAGCCTGGTGTGTACTTTTTGTGCTACTGTCCTCAGATGCATCCCCCACAGTGGTTAATGCTTGGCTGACACTTTCCTATGTGGCAAGTGGGCACTGTACCAATTTTGAATTTGGTACCTCACACCTGCCTTTCTTTTCTTTTCTTTTTTTTTTTTTTTTCAAAAATTTTTATTAAAGTTTATAAAGAAAAACAAAGATGTGTACAAAGTCTGCCAGACAAAAGGACAAATACGGTGACTCATCATAATGCTTAAAGTTGACAGAACAGAGACAACAAGCAAACATGAATCATGTGATCCAAACTAAGATCTAATTATGAGGAAAAATGATGATGTCCATCACCCCCAGGCACCCCATTTGGGAACATACTGTGTCGAGAGGGGTAGACAACACTCCAACCCTATGGGTATGAGAATATAAGCCAAAGGTTTCCAAATAATTAAAACCAAAATAAACATAAGGCATGTACACCTGCCTTTCTAAGCCTGTGTAGTTCAATCTGTGTTGCTTTTTCTGTGCATGCCTTGCACCGCCTCCTATGTTGCACACATGCACTTCCCCTGCATCCATACAAAGTCTGCACCACTGCTGCTGTGATACTCTGAAGAGACAAGCCACAGGCTCCCTGCTGCCCTACAGTGATTAGGTCACAGATGACCATATAAGATCTCCCTGACCCTGCAGCTTGTTGTAAGTACCCCCTGTGGGACCGGCATTCCTACTTGCAGGATGTTTGATTTATACGTGCAGTGATAGCAGTCCTGCAGGCCCTCCCATCTCCTGATCCACCTACAGCTCTGAACCAGCTTGCAATGCCCTATCCAAAGTGTCTAACGTAGGCTGGAAATTTGCACTCTACTGGAGTCTTCACACTCCTTGGAATCTTCCCTTACTCCCTGAAGCAGGGGACGCAATCATGCTTTTCCACAATCTTATTCAGAGTCTTACCTACAGCTGAAGGTGTCTCTGCATGCATGGCTGAGGAGATTACTCCTAGGGCTAAAGAGAAACTCAATTTTTGTTGAGAAAAATACAACCTCCTTTGGGTGATCAATGTATGCTGCAGGGATTTTAACAAACTTTGTAGCCAATGCCTACTCTGTGTTGCTGTTATATTGTTGAAGAAATAGCTTGTGTTGTTGTGTTGAAGAAATAGCTCTTTGGTCACCATACTGATCACATACTCATTCTGTATTGAAGGGTCTTGTTCAACAGCTAATGTACTTTCTGTGTTCTAATGGGGAAAGCTGTTAGCCATGCCTTTAGTAGTGATTAAACCTTTGGGAGTATCTCACCAACAAAACACACAAGCAGGAAATGTCATTTACTGAAGTGTTCTGTACACCAACTGTTACAGAAAGTCTGCAGGTTGTCATATTACATAGAATTTTACAGAAAATGGGTGCTACAAATTGAAAAGGAAAGGTAATGTTTAATAACATTAAATATACCATGGTTTGTGTAGCAAATGTACATGCTAACATTTTTTATTTGCTATATTTTTTCACTACAGTGGAGTTACTCTTTAAGGTGCAATTTTGGCCCTTATTGATGCGGTATGCACATGTCTGGAGTTGGAGTAGCCTGCATCTGAATTCTCTGAGGTTACCAGTCTGAGATCCCTCAGAAGCCCCCGGCCTGCCAAAATGTTTCCAGTACACTCACTGCTGAAACTTGTTTTGTATAGTGACTGTCCTAATCTGGATACGTTATTTACTCCTTAAGAAGCTTTCAATTCCCCTTTTCTTAACAAGTCTGACTGTTCCTGTCAAGGTCATTTCAGTGTTTAAAGATCCTTCAGATAAAAGACTTTCATTAAGGGGTCCCTCTGACTTCTCAAAGTGGGGGGATGTCTGTTAGCCATTGTTACCACCTGAACCAAACACATCTCAGACACAACTGTAAGCAGGTGCTGTTATCTAGTCTGCCACTAGTTGGCTCTGTCTCAGAATGGTGTGTGATAACAGAGTATAATGTAATCAGGTTATAGGTCCCTTTTAGTTATAGCCCTACTGTAGGGATGCCTGTGCCCATATGTAAGCCTAAGGGAAGAGCCTTAGGCAGGTAGGCAATGGGAGCCAGAGACTCCACCAGCATGCAGATGTAGTCAGCTAAGGAGGCCCATGACAGGCCTGGAGGTCAGGGAGAGATAGTCCTGCACTCTGAAGAGCTGGCTGTAGTCATCCTATGTTTTATGGGGGGTGGAGGCTAGAGCCGGTTGCAAAAGATTTTAGGTCAGGCCAAGAGTTCCCTGAAGTGAGGCTATTCCTCTAGAGGACTTGGGAGAAGTGTACCCAAGTCAGAGGTGAATTGCAGTGACCATGTCTCAGGAGACTACCTATAATGAGCTGTGAGCTGGACACAGACTGCCTAATGCAAACCAGAGCCCTCTGAATTAGTACTAATGACACTGGGAAGGAGAGAGATTGAGTAAGGGTAGATGACTTATAAATGTGCTGTATGCAGTTTTCACATGTAACTGTTGCAGATTGTTCACTATAAGTGATTGACAAAATGCTGTCAAGTGTCCCCGGATAATATGTCTACGTGATGTGACTGTAATTACCATCTTAAAGTAATATCAGTTAGGAGCAGCTTCCAGCAAGAGGGTTATTGTTCTTGCAAGAAGAAGTGGGGCAAGGACCTGTGCTCTTGGTGCCAACAAATAGCCAGTCGTAAGCCCCCTTACATATGGATGACTGCTATGGTATCCACGGCTACAAGCTAGAGTTTCAAATTCTAACTCCACCCTGCTTCATGTTGTCAAGATGAACAGACTTCTGCTCTGGCACAACTTCTCTAATGGGAATTCATATTCAGTAGTACCTGAAAAAAGGATGCAGGGTTTTTACTCAAACCTATTCAACCATCCCCAAAGCAAATGGGGGCAGCCCTTCTATTCTGGATCTAAAATAACTCAATGTTTTTATTACAGCACAAACATTTAACATAAATCTATGGTCAGTTATTGCTTGCCTATCATCCAGGGGCTTTCTGGTCTCTATGAACATCAAGGATGTATACTTCCAAATCCACATATTTCCAGCACACTAATGCTATTTGCAGTGAGCACACAACACTACTCGTTCATTGCCCTTTCCTTTAGTCTGTCTCTGCACCTTGGGTCTTCACCAAGGTTCTAGCTCCTTGAGCTGTATTGTTCACAGGGCATCCTCATAGTGGGATAACTGGACAAGATTTGAGTGGGAACAGTTTGCACAATCCTTGTCTAATGACATCCATCAAACTGTTCAGACTCTCCTGAGGTTTGATTGGATTCTGAATCTTCAGAAATCAGTCCTGGATACAAGTCATTGCTTAGAGCATCTAGCTCTGCTACTGGATACATTACAGTCTAGAGTTTTTCTTCTCCAGAGAGAGACTGGCCAAGCAGATTCTTGCTTCCTGTCCCAGCTCTTTCCAATATGCACATTCCAAGCATGAACATTTGGTAGGCAGATTTTCTAAGTTGTCAAAGTCTGGACTCAATAGCATGGTTTCTTCAACTGGGGGTGTATAAAGACCTCTGTCACATTAGGGGGACTCTGTACATGGACATCTTGGCTTCCAGATTCATTACAAATTGAGCAGGTCTGTCTCCAGGTTCAGGGGCTCTAGTTATAGCAGTGGATAAACTGTGAGATCTACACCTTTCACCTTCTGAAGCTTCTTCTTCATCTGCTTTGCAAGATCAAATTGGAGGACATCCCAGTAATACTCTTTGCACTGAAAGGACCCAGGTGGATATGGTTTGTAGACCTTAACTAGCTGGTGAAGTTACTCCAAATGGGTTTTCCCAGAACGCCTGAATCTGTCCCAAAGGCGGGTGTACCACCCTGCTTCACAGTTCTGGGCTTTTGTCATGGCTGTTGGGGCCAATGTCCTAAAATACCAGGGTCTATCTAATTCAGGTATTCCTATGCTTTTTCAAGGTCTTTAATTGCACCTCAAAGGCATACTTCGTATGGTACAAGGCATGGAAATTCCATCCCAGGAGGTACACCTTGGGACGCAACCTGGCCTTCCTCTCCTCTGGATCAGAATTTGGCTTTGAGTACCAATATGGCCAGCTTTTAAGAATTATTTTCCAAGGACCACTTACCACTTATTTCCTAGTAAAATCCTTTGTACGGAGTGTCTCTTACATAGTTCTACTTTTGACTCTGTGGGACCTCAACTTTGTTTTATAGGTCTTTCGTAAACCACCTTTTGAACCTATCAGAGAGATTCCTCTGTCTACTCTCATTCACATAGACTCCTTGTGGCTTCACAGATGGCTCCCCACTGTGCATGCCTGAGCCATACTGCACCTTGTGAATGGCCGCACCGCCTCCTGGGACCTTTGACGTGTCCCTAGAGGCTGTGGGCAGAAAGGGTATCCAAGCTTCTGAAGAGAGAGGGTACCTGTCAAAAAAACGTTTCCAAAAGTTGAAGAGGTACCTCTGTTCGGTTGCTACCCCTGACCTTGTTTGATACCTTTTAACAGATTTTGTAATGTTCACATCTGGGTACATCCATCTATAATATCTTTGGTCCCAGCATTCTGTATCTTATGTTCTGTATGGGAGGTTGGAGTATCACTTGTGTTTTTATGGTGCACATGTTTATATACAGTATATGTGTGTGTGTATGTATATATATATATATATATATATATATATTATATATAATTTTTGTTTCCTTATTTTATATGTTTTTACTACCCTGTACGATACATCTGTAATTTCTTTTTATATTTGTCCACTCTCTTTTGGTATTGAAAACTTTATTAAACTAAGATTGAGGGTTGAAGAGGAGGCAGAAGCGGAATTTCCATTTAGGAGCGAAGTTCCGCTTTAAGTACAAGGTTCCACCTTTCCCTGTCAAGGCACACTCAACTAGTTGACAACAAAAAAAAGAGAAGGGCAAAGCGATCTAGTGCAGTTCCTTTAAAAACATTTATTGAAGGATAAAACATGACACACATGATACTCACAAACGCATGTAGTAAATACGCATGTCAAAACACAATGTAGACAAGTCGCTTCAAGGACTGCTGGACTGCTCCAATGGTGCAAGGAGACCAGATGATGTTCGTGATGGCTGGGCTGATGCTACACTTGTCTACATTGTTTTTTGACATGCATATTTACTACATGTGTTTGTGAGTATCATGTGTGTCACGTTTTAAATGTTTTAATGGGATTGCACTAGGTCGGTGCGCCCTTCTGTTGTTTTAGTTGCCTTTTAGCAGTTGTGGGTACCCATGGTCCTGAGAGGGCAGCAAGACTAGGTGCTGTCAATAAAGATTAGGACACTTCCTTCCCTCCAGCATAACACCTGAGCACAGGAGAGTTGCTTTCTTGTATTTACACTCAACTAGATCACTAAGTGCCTCTTGGGGTCTAGCTAGTAGATGTTTAGACCTCTTCCAGTGACAGCTTTGGATATAAGGTCCTTAATGCAGCTTTTGAACTGCAAGCTACCCCAGTTGCACAATGTTTCTTTAGAGGGCATGTAGTGTTACATTTGTTGTGTTACCCGCCCCTTGTTTGAACTGCTTTTTGGATGTCCTTCTTGTCTCCAAAAATTACTGTATCCCCTAATTAATGATACAAAAAAGGCTTTTTATATGTGCTGTAAAACCTTTTTCTTGGAGTTCATTAGGGGACATAGGTCCCACCTGTCTGCCTTAATGATCTACTCTTACTACTGTTTTTCCACAAAACTGGAGCATGATGGGAGTGGGTTATATCTGAATGACCAATAGCTTTGTTTGTTAGTGTTCAATCTTCTTTAGGTAGCAGTAAACCCTCTTGTCTTAAAAGTTAACCATATCCCCCCATGAGATGCAAAAATTCAGTATTTTTCCCCATGTTTATATAGCATTGACATGATATACAGATGTTTAAGGAGCAGAAAGAAGTATTCACTTTAGTCCCTGTCCCCTGAAAGGGCTTATACCCAAGTCCTTGCCACTCATATACTGTACACTCTAGGGTTTGTTTGGGAGAAAACATGGGGAAAACATACAGATTCAATGCACATAGTGTCTCAGATGGGATTTGAACAATAAAACATACCATCTGTGGACTAAAACAGGGTGTACAGTAGGACACTTTAGAACAAGGAGGAACATTTTTTTTCTTTTTTGCTAGATGTACACAAAGACATACACATACATCTTATGGGCATGTACTGCGTGTCTGTGAACATTACAGACATCCCTGGCACCACTCTTATCTTCTATTACCAGTAGTCTGTCTACCAAAATAACCTACAGAATTTTCCCTTGGGATCTGCCAGCCATTATCTTCAGGACTAGGGGGTACTACAGACAAGTAATTCTTTTCTGATGTTCTTCACATTTAAAGTGTTAGCTGGTGCTCTTCTGGAATTGTAGGTACCTTTATAATAAATAAGGAGCTAGAACTATCATACTGTAAAATGCATTCTTCTTGCTCCTATTGCTTTATTTTTAAGAAAATATAGATGTGATGGTTCTCCTAAGAATTAAAAGGCACTGGTAATGGTACTTTGCTAAAACACTGTTACTTTGTTCACTTGTATGGCTATCACTGTTACTTTGTTCACTTGTATGGCTATACACACATAGGACAGCACTAAATATTATGAGCAGTCTTAGAAGCTGATGCATTTATGGGGTTTCTACTATCACTTCACTTTATTTTCTTACCTGCCAGACTCTACACTGGTTAAATTCAAACCCAAAAGCAAAGATCTACTAAAGCTTAAAGAGTATCTAAACTTGAATACAAAAATGTAATACATTGCAGCTTACTATTCTTTAGGTCTGCATTACTTTTCATTTTATTTTTTTTTATAAGCTTCTTTTCCTTTACTTTCACCTGCTGGTCCTGCTAGCAAACCTGATTTTTTTAACCCCATTTAACAGGCCAAGATAAAATGGCAGAGGTTGAACTGACAGGGTTGCTTACAATGATCAGAACAAAACTGTTTCTCTAACTGTTTAAAAAATATTAGCAGGGGTTAGGCCTTAATCAGTTAGTCGTTTATGTAAAGTTCATCAAAATCTATTAGTCCATCTAACACTACCGTATACACAGGCTGAAAATGTTGCAGTCCAATGGTGGCTAATTGCACCTCCATAAATAAAGTGGAGGAGTGAATATAGCCACCTTAAGGCCCCCTTCACATCTCGCAATTTGGGATCACTGCTATTCAGCCTGCTATTTCAAATTGCACTACAATGCTGGCAAAATGCAGCATGCATGGTGCTGGGTGTTGGGTGCCATTCATTTTTAATGGCTACAAAACATAGTGCTAAAATGTGCAGTATGTGTACGTTTTAGGCAGGTGTTAAGAAATGCTGTAAAATAAGAATGCTTTCAAGAATATATATAGTAATTGTTTATTTTTATCAGTTCTCAAAATATGATGAACAGCCAAACTCTGCTACTAAAGTAGTTTTGAGTGGACACCTAGATGTCCGTGTTCGACGGGTTCGGTCGAACTTTAAAAAAAAGTCCGGGTCAGTGTCCCGGACTTTTACCGAACTTTTCCCGGACACCGAACCCCATTGAAGTCAATGGGGACCCGAACTTTAAGGCACTAAAATGGCTCTAAAACACCAAAGGAAAGGGCTAGAGTGCTGCAAATGGCAGCAAAACGTAATTAAGAGCATGGCAAGTGCTCTGCAAACAAATGTGGATAGGGAAATAACTTAAAACAACAAAAAAAACCAGAAAAATAAAACAATGTTCTTCTTCATCTCTGAAGGACGAGGCCCATATGGAGTAGGAGGGAGGTTGAGGTGGTGGTGGATGTGGCGGTGACATAGGCATGCGCACAGGGTGTGCCGGGTGTGCCTGGGCACACCCTAATCACCTAGGGCACATAGCATTGCCAGTGAGGAGATGGGAAAGATCTCCCTCGGACCTGCTCTGCTCTATTTCTCTTTGCCTACAGGTACATGGCCCCGATACAATACTCTCCCTGCTGGCAAACACATGCATGTGTATTTCAACTTTGGGGTGCACACCTTAATGCAATAGGCTGCGCACACCTATGGGCGGTGTAGGTGGAAGCGGCGGTGGAGGAGGACCAGGGCCGGATTAAGAGCATCATGGGCTTGGTGCTGAGGATTTTGAAGGGCCTTAAGGGCCGTGCCTTGCCATGCACCCAGAGGAGGAAGGGTGCAGCCATGCATGCCTAATTCAACATGGGATGCTGTCTCTGAAGCCCATAAACACATCCATGCATCGGCAACTGTCCCTCCTTGTCCGGCCTTCGCGCTGTGTGGGGAGGTTCTGAGGGTGCTGCCTGGGGAAGCGAGCATAGAAGCCAGACTTCTGTGTTTACAAGTGACAGAAGAGCGGTAACAGTGAATATGGCCAACCCGGGGCCTATATAAAAGGTAGGGGCCTGGAGCTGCAGCTCCAATAGCCCCTACGTTAATCTGGCCCTGAGGAGGAGGACGAGGTAGCCAACACTGCTTCTTTTCACAAATTTTAAATGAGGGTACACCCCAAAAGAGTGAGAAAGAGCAAAAATGGAACAATGGGTGGGTAAGGTCGGTATCCATTGCTATTCTGCATAAGGTACGGAAAAGTCCCGTGGGATCCATGCCTGGTTCATTTTAATGAACGTGAGCTTGTCCACATTGTCTCTGGACAGGCGGCTGCGCTTGTCTGTTATAACGCCCCCAGCCGTGCTAAATACCCGTTCAGATAATACACTGGCTGCAGGGCACGCCAGCACCTCCAAGGCGTAAAGGGCAAGCTCAGGCCATGTGCCCAATTTGGAGACCCAGAAGTTGAAGGGGGCAGACCCCTCATTCACTACATGTAGGCGTGTGCACACATACTGCTCCACCATGTTGGTAAAATGCTGCCTCCTGCTAAGACGTTCCATCTGAGCTGCTGGTGCTGCTGTTTGTTGTGGCGTGCTGACAAAGCTTTTCCACATTTCGGCCATGCTAACCCTGCCTTCTGAGGTGCTGGCGGTGCCCTGGTTGCGTTGGCGACCTCCTCCTCCTCCTCCTCTGCCTTGTGCTTCCACTGCGGCCCCGCTGTCAGATGGGAATGCCAGCAGCATGGCGTCTACCAGCGTGCGCTTGTACTCGCGCATCTTGCGTTCGCGCTCCAGTGAGTGAATTAAGGACGGTACGTTGTCCTTGTAACGGGGATCCAGCAGCGTGGCCACCCAGTAATCAGCACAAGTTAGAATGTGGGCAACTCGGCGGTCGTTGTGGAGACACTGCAGCATGTAATCGCTCATGTGTGCCAGGCTGCCCAGAGGCAACGAAAGGCTGTCCTCTGTGGGAGGTGTATCGTCCGTGTCCTCTGTATCCCCCCAGCCACGCACCAGTGATGGCCATGAGCTGGCCTGGGTGCCACCCTGCTGTGAACATGGTTCCATCTCCTCCTCCAGCTCCTCCTCCTCCTCATCCTCCTCATCCTCCAGAACTGTGCCCCTGCTGGACAATTGTGTCCCTGGCGTTTGTGTGTGCAGGAACCCACCCTCGGAGCCCCTTGCGAATGACTGCCCTGAAAGCCTTGGAAATGTTACCTCTTCATCCTCCTCCTCCTCCTTATCCTGTGCCACATCCTCTTCCATCATCGCCCGAATTGTTTTTTCAAGGAGGCATAGAAGTGGGATAGTTAAGCTGAGAACAGCGTCATTGCCACTGGCCATGTTGGTGGAGTACTCAAAACAGCGCAACAAGGCACACAGGTCTCGCATGGAGGCCCAGTTATTGGTGGTGAAGTGGTGCTGTTCCGCAGAGCGACTCACGCGTGCGTGCTGCAGCTGAAACTCCACTATGGCCTGCTGCTGCTCGCACAGTCTTTCCAGCATGTGCAAGGTGGAGTTCCACCTTGTGGGCACGTCACATATGAGGCGGTGAGCGGGAAGGCCGAAGTTACGCTGCAGCGCTGCCAGGCGAGCAGCAGCAGGGTGAGAACGCTGAAAGTACGCACAAATGGCCCGCACTTTCTGCAGCAGCTCTGACATAGCGGGGTAGTTTTTAAGGAACCTCTGCACCACCAAATTCAGCACATGCACCAGGCAAGGGATGTGCGTCAAACCGGCTAGGCCCAGAGCTGCTATGAGATTTCGCCCGTTATCGCACACCACCAGGCCGGGCTTGAGGCTCGCTGGCAGCAACCACTCATTTGTCTGCTGTTCCATGCTCCTCCACAACTCCTGCGCAGTGTGTGGTTTGTCCCCCAAACAGGCAAGTTGTAAAACTGCCTGCTGTCGTTTACCCCTGGCCGTGCTGAAGTTGGTGGTGAAGGTGTTACGCTGTCCGGATGAGGAGGCGGTAGAGGATGAGGAAGCGGAGTAGGAGGAGTTAGGAACAGGAGGCAAACTGAAGCGCCCTGCAATCCTCGGTGGTGGAAGGACATGCGCCAAATTGCTATCCGCCTCAGGCCCATCCGCCACTGCATTTACCCAGTGTGCCGTTAGGGAGATATAACGCCCCTGACCGTGCTTACTGGTCCACGTATCGGTAGTTAGGTGGACCTTGGCACAGATGGCGTTGCGCAGTGCACACCTGATTTTTTCCCCCACTTGGTTGTGCAGGGAAGGGATGGCTTGCCTGGAAAAGTAGTGGCGGCTGGGCACGACGTACTGTGGGACAGCCACCGACATAAGGTTTTTAAAACTGTGCGTCTCCACCAGACGGAATGACAGCATTTCAAAGGCCAATAATTTTGAAATGCTGGCATTCAGGGCCAGGGATCGCGGGTGGGTAGGGGGGTACTTCCTCTTCCTCTCAAGTGTTTGGGAGATGGAAAGCTGAACGCTTCCACGGGACATTGTGGAGATGGTTGTTGGTGACCCAGGTGGTGGTGTTGCTGACAGATCGTCTGTTTGCGGGGTGGCAGGTGCCGGTATCACTACAGATGTGGCTGGAGCGGCCGAGACTGCAGCAGAAGAGGAAGCAGGATGAGCCAGAGACGTTTCTTGGTTTTGAAGGTGTGTACTCCACTGCAGCTCGTGCTTTGCACTTAGATGCCTGATCATGCAGGTTGTGCTCAGGTTGAGAAGGTTTATGCCTCGCTTCAAGCTCTGATTGCACAGGGTGCAAACCACTCGTGTCCTGTCATCAGCACATTTTCTAAAGAACTTCCACGCTAGAGAACTCCTTTGAGCTGACTTTGGTGCGCTCGTTCCCTTGCTGCGTTGGGCAGTAGCGGGCATAGTGTCTAGGGCACGGCCGCTCCGCTTCTGCACCCTGCTCCCTCTTCTGCTGTGCTGGTGGCTCTGTGCGACCACCGCCTCTTCCTCCAAACTACTCAGGTCACCTGCATGACGTTCATTCCATGTGGGGTCGAGGACCTCATCGTCCTCCACATCATCTTCCACCCAGTCTTCACCCCTGCCCTCCTTGTCGGTCTCCACAATGCTGAACGCCGCAGCAGTTGGCACCTGCGTTTCGTCATCATCGGAGACGTGCTGCGATGATCCTTGCATGTACTCATCTTGAGAAATAAGTGGTTGGGCATCGCTGCACTCAATCTCTTCCACTTCTGGGGCAGGGCTAGGTGGATGGCCCTGGGAAACCCTGCTGACAGAGTCATCAAAAAGAAAAAGAGACTGCTGTATGGCTTGGGGCTCAGACTGCTTGCCTGATTTGCAAGGGGGTGAGGTGAAAGACGGTTGGACATCGGCTGCAGGTGCCAACTGTGACCTTTCTGCAGTAGACTGGGTGGGAGACAATGTGAAGGAACTGGAGGCACTGTCAGCAGCAAACCAATCTACTATCGCCTCCACTTGTTCTGGCCTCATCACTTCTAGGGGCGTATGATGCCCTACCAAATACTGATGCAGGTTCTGTCGCCTACTTACACTTGAGGAAGGTGTTTCACTTGTGCGTGTAGCTGGCACAGATCGACCACGTCCTCTCCTTGCAACAGGAGCTCTACCAGCAGCACCACGACCCAGGCCACGGCCCTTATTTGACGGTCTCCTCATATTTCTGTAATTTAAGATCTTGCCCTAGAAAGGTTTTTATTGAATAGCGGAATAGGAAATATGATCCAAAAAAGTGTATGTATCTCGCACGTACAAAACCACACTAGGCCCCAATTACTATTGTTTCTACCCCTAAAAGGATGGATGAGGAGTAGGAGGAGTATGGAACAGACAGCACCCTCAAATCTTCAGAAGTATGAGATGAACCTCAAAAACTTGGAAAGGTGGATCTCACACGTACCGACACAGACTATCCCGCAATTCAATTGATCCTCAAAGGTTTTTATTGAATAGCGGAATAGGAAATATGATCAAAAAAAGTGTATGTATCTCGCACGTACACCACCACACTAGGCCCCAATTACTATTGTTTGTACCCCTAAAAGGATGGTTGAGCAGTAGGAGGAGGAGTATGGAACAGGCAGCACCCTCAAATCTTCAGAAGTATGAGATGAACCCCAAAAACTTGGAAAGGTGGATCTCACACGTACCGACACAGACTATCACGCAATTTAATTGATCCCCAAAGGTTTTAATTGAATAGCGGAATAGAAAATATGATCAAAAAGAAAGTGTATGTATCTCACACGTACACCACCACACTAGGCCCCAATTACTATTGTTTGTACCCCTAAAAGGATGGTTGAGCAGTAGGAGGAGGAGTATGGAACAGGCAGCACCCTCAAATCTTCAGAAGTATGAGATGAACCCCAAAAACTTGGAAAGGTGGATCTCACACGTACCGACACAGACTATCACGCAATTTAATTGATCCCCAAAGGTTTTAATTGAATAGCGGAATAGAAAATATGATCAAAAAGAAAGTGTATGTATCTCACACGTACACCACCACACTAGGCCCCAATTACTATTGTTTGTACCCCTAAAAGGATGGTTGAGCAGTAGGAGGAGGAGTATGGAACAGGCAGCACCCTCAAATCTTCAGAAGTATGAGATGAACCCCAAAAACTTGGAAAGGTGGATCTCACACGTACCGACACAGACTATCACGCAATTTAATTGATCCCCAAAGGTTTTAATTGAATAGCGGAATAGAAAATATGATCAAAAAGAAAGTGTATGTATCTCACACGTACACCACCACACTAGGCCCCAATTACTATTGTTTGTACCCCTAAAAGGATGGTTGAGCAGTAGGAGGAGGAGTATGGAACAGGCAGCACCCTCAAATCTTCAGAAGTATGAGATGAACCCCAAAAACTTGGAAAGGTGGATCTCACACGTACCGACACAGACTATCACGCAATTTAATTGATCCCCAAAGGTTTTAATTGAATAGCGGAATAGAAAATATGATCAAAAAGAAAGTGTATGTATCTCACACGTACACCACCAAACTAGGCCCCAATTACTATTGTTTGTACCCCTAAAAGGATGGTTGAGCAGTAGGAGGAGGAGTATGGAACAGGCAGCACCCTCAAATCTTCAGAAGTATGAGATGAACCCCAAAAACTTGGAAAGGTGGATCTCACACGTACCGACACAGACTATCACGCAATTTAATTGATCCCCAAAGGATTTAATTGAATAGCGGAATAGAAAATATGATCAAAAAGAAAGTGTATGTATCTCACACGTACACCACCACACTAGGCCCCAATTACTATTGTTTGTACCCCTAAAAGGATGGTTGAGCAATAGGAGGAGGAGTATGGAACAGGCAGCACCCTCAAATCTTCAGAAGTATGAGATGAACCCCAAAAACTTGGAAAGGTGGATCTCACACGTACCGACACAGACTATCACGCAATTTAATTGATCCCCAAAGGTTTTAATTGAATAGCGGAATAGAAAATATGATCAAAAAGAAAGTGTATGTATCTCACACGTACACCCCCACACTAGGCCCCAATTACTATTGTTTGTACCCCTAAAAGGATGGTTGAGCAGTAGGAGGAGGAGTATGGAACAGGCAGCACCCTCAAATCTTCAGAAGTATGAGATGAACCCCAAAAACTTGGACAGGTGGATCTCACACGTACCGACACAGACTATCACGCAATTTAATTGATCCCCAAAGGTTTTAATTGAATAGCGGAATAGAAAATATGATCAAAAAGAAAGTGTATGTATCTCACACGTACACCACCACACTAGGCCCCAATTACTATTGTTTGTACCCCTAAAAGGATGGTTGAGGAGTAGGAGGAGGAGTATGGAACAGGCAGCACCCTCAAATCTTCAGAAGTATGAGATGAACCCCAAAAACTTGGAAAGGTGGATCTCACACGTACCGACACAGACTATCACGCAATTTAATTGATCCCCAAAGGTTTTAATTGAATAGCGGAATAGAAAATATGATCAAAAAGAAAGTGTATGTATCTCACACGTACACCACCACACTAGGCCCCAATTACTATTGTTTGTACCCCTAAAAGGATGGTTGAGCAGTAGGAGGAGGAGTATGGAACAGGCAGCACCCTCAAATCTTCAGAAGTATGAGATGAACCCCAAAAACTTGGAAAGGTGGATCTCACACGTACCGACACAGACTATCACGCAATTTAATTGATCCCCAAAGGTTTTAATTGAATAGCGGAATAGAAAATATGATCAAAAAGAAAGTGTATGTATCTCACACGTACACCACCACACTAGGCCCCAATTACTATTGTTTGTACCCCTAAAAGGATGGTTGAGGAGTAGGAGGAGGAGTATGGAACAGGCAGCACCATCAAAACTTCAGAAGTATGAGATGAACCCCAAAAACTTGGAAAGGTGGATCTCACACGTACCGACACAGACTGTCACGCAATTTAATTGATCCCCAAAGGTTTTAATTGAATAGCGGAATAGAAAATATGATCAAAAAGAAAGTGTATGTATCTCACACGTACACCACCACACTAGGCCCCAATTACTATTGTTTGTACCCCTAAAAGGATGGTTGAGCAGTAGGAGGAGGAGTATGGAACAGGCAGCACCCTCAAATCTTCAGAAGTATGAGATGAACCCCAAAAACTTGGAAAGGTGGATCTCACACGTACTGACACAGACTATCACGCAATTTAATTGATCCCCAAAGGTTTTAATTGAATAGCGGAATAGAAAATATGATCAAAAAGAAAGTGTATGTATCTCACACGTACACCACCACACTAGGCCCCAATTACTATTGTTTGTACCCCTAAAAGGATGGTTGAGGAGTAGGAGGAGGAGTATGGAACAGGCAGCACCCTCAAATCTTCAGAAGTATGAGATGAACCCCAAAAACTTGGAAAGGTGGATCTCACACGTACCGACACAGACTATCACGCAATTTAATTGATCCCCAAAGGTTTTAATTGAATAGCAGAATAGAAAATATGATCAAAAAGAAAGTGTATGTATCTCACACGTACACCACCACACTAGGCCCCAATTACTATTGTTTGTACCCCTAAAAGGATGGTTGAGCAGTAGGAGGAGGAGTATGGAACAGGCAGCACCCTCAAATCTTCAGAAGTATGAGATGAACCCCAAAAACTTGGAAAGGTGGATCTCACACGTACCGACACAGACTATCACGCAATTTAATTGATCCCCAAAGGTTTTAATTGAATAGCGGAATAGAAAATATGATCAAAAAGAAAGTGTATGTATCTCACACGTACACCACCACACTAGGCCCCAATTACTATTGTTTGTACCCCTAAAAGGATGGTTGAGCAGTAGGAGGAGGAGTATGGAACAGGCAGCACCCTCAAATCTTCAGAAGTATGAGATGAACCCCAAAAACTTGGAAAGGTGGATCTCACACGTACCGACACAGACTATCACGCAATTTAATTGATCCCCAAAGGTTTTAATTGAATAGCGGAATAGAAAATATGATCAAAAAGAAAGTGTATGTATCTCACACGTACACCACCACACTAGGCCCCAATTACTATTGTTTGTACCCCTAAAAGGATGGTTGAGCAGTAGGAGGAGGAGTATGGAACAGGCAGCACCCTCAAATCTTCAGAAGTATGAGATGAACCCCAAAAACTTGGAAATGTGGATCTCACACGTACTGACACAGACTATTACGCAATTTAATTGATCCCCAAAGGTTTTAATTGAATAGCGGAATAGAAAATATGATCAAAAAGAAAGTGTATGTATCTCACACGTACACCACCACACTAGGCCCCAATTACTATTGTTTGTACCCCTAAAAGGATGGTTGAGGAGTAGGAGGAGGAGTATGGAACAGGCAGCACCCTCAAATCTTCAGAAGTATGAGATGAACCCCAAAAACTTGGAAAGGTGGATCTCACACGTACCGACACAGACTATCACGCAATTTAATTGATCCCCAAAGGTTTTAATTGAATAGCAGAATAGAAAATATGATCAAAAAGAAAGTGTATGTATCTCACACGTACACCACCACACTAGGCCCCAATTACTATTGTTTGTACCCCTAAAAGGATGGTTGAGCAGTAGGAGGAGGAGTATGGAACAGGCAGCACCCTCAAATCTTCAGAAGTATGAGATGAACCCCAAAAACTTGGAAAGGTGGATCTCACACGTACCGACACAGACTATCACGCAATTTAATTGATCCCCAAAGGTTTTAATTGAATAGCGGAATAGAAAATATGATCAAAAAGAAAGTGTATGTATCTCACACGTACACCACCACACTAGGCCCCAATTACTATTGTTTGTACCCCTAAAAGGATGGTTGAGCAGTAGGAGGAGGAGTATGGAACAGGCAGCACCCTCAAATCTTCAGAAGTATGAGATGAACCCCAAAAACTTGGAAAGGTGGATCTCACACGTACTGACACAGACTATCACGCAATTTAATTGATCCCCAAAGGTTTTAATTGAA
The DNA here is from genome assembly GCF_965119305.1 of Pelophylax lessonae. Lineage (NCBI taxonomy): Eukaryota > Metazoa > Chordata > Amphibia > Anura > Ranidae > Pelophylax > Pelophylax lessonae. The sequence continues at coordinate 209,551,570 of NC_138775.1, read as the reverse complement.
TAGCGGAATAGAAAATATGATCAAAAAGAAAGTGTATGTATCTCACACGTACACCACCACACTAGGCCCCAATTACTATTGTTTGTACCCCTAAAAGGATGGTTGAGGAGTAGGAGGAGGAGTATGGAACAGGCAGCACCCTCAAATCTTCAGAAGTATGAGATGAACCCCAAAAACTTGGAAAGGTGGATCTCACACGTACCGACACAGACAATCACGCAATTTAATTGATCCCCAAAGGTTTTAATTGAATAGCAGAATAGAAAATATGATCAAAAAGAAAGTGTATGTATCTCACACGTACACCACCACACTAGGCCCCAATTACTATTGTTTGTACCCCTAAAAGGATGGTTGAGCAGTAGGAGGAGGAGTATGGAACAGGCAGCACCCTCAAATCTTCAGAAGTATGAGATGAACCCCAAAAACGTGGAAAGGTGGATCTCACACGTACCGACACAGACTATCACGCAATTTAATTGATCCCCAAAGGTTTTAATTGAATAGCGGAATAGAAAATATGATCAAAAAGAAAGTGTATGTATCTCACACGTACACCACCACACTAGGCCCCAATTACTATTGTTTGTACCCCTAAAAGGATGGTTGAGCAGTAGGAGGAGGAGTATGGAACAGGCAGCACCCTCAAATCTTCAGAAGTATGAGATGAACCCCAAAAACTTGGAAAGGTGGATCTCACACGTACCGACACAGACTATCACGCAATTTAATTGATCCCCAAAGGTTTTAATTGAATAGCGGAATAGAAAATATGATCAAAAAGAAAGTGTATGTATCTCACACGTACACCACCACACTAGGCCCCAATTACTATTGTTTGTACCCCTAAAAGGATGGTTGAGCAGTAGGAGGAGGAGTATGGAACAGGCAGCACCCTCAAATCTTCAGAAGTATGAGATGAACCCCAAAAACTTGGAAAGGTGGATCTCACACGTACCGACACAGACTATCACGCAATTTAATTGATCCCCAAAGGTTTTAATTGAATAGCAGAATAGAAAATATGATCAAAAAGAAAGTGTATGTATCTCACACGTACACCACCACACTAGGCCCCAATTACTATTGTTTGTACCCCTAAATGGATGGTTGAGCAGTAGGAGGAGGAGTATGGAACAGGCAGCACCCTCAAATCTTCAGAAGTATGAGATGAACCCCAAAAACTTGGAAAGGTGGATCTCACACATACCGACACAGACTATCACGCAATTTAATTGATCCCCAAAGGTTTTAATTGAATAGCGGAATAGAAAATATGATCAAAAAGAAAGTGTATGTATCTCACACGTACACCACCACACTAGGCCCCAATTACTATTGTTTGTACCCCTAAAAGGATGGTTGAGCAGTAGGAGGAGGAGTATGGAACAGGCAGCACCCTCAAATCTTCAGAAGTATGAGATGAACCCCAAAAACTTGGAAAGGTGGATCTCACACGTACTGACACAGACTATCACGCAATTTAATTGATCCCCAAAGGTTTTAATTGAATAGCGGAATAGAAAATATGATCAAAAAGAAAGTGTATGTATCTCACACGTACACCACCACACTAGGCCCCAATTACTATTGTTTGTACCCCTAAAAGAATGGTTGAGCAGTAGGAGGAGGAGTATGGAACAGGCAGCACCCTCAAATGTTCAGAAGTATGAGATTGTGTTCACTGTACCCCACAAAGATTGTGTTCACTGCACCCCACAAAGATTGTGTTCACTGCACCTCAAAAAGGATTTTGTTCACTGCACCCCACAAAGATTGTGTTCACTGCACCCTAAAAGGATTTTGTTCACTGCACCCCAAAAAGATTGTGTTCACTGTACCCCCCAACGATTGTGTTCACTGCACCCCACAAAGGATTTTGTTCACTGCACCCCAAAAAGATTGTGTTCACTGTACCCCCCAAAGATTGTGTTCACTGCACCCCACAAAGATTCTGTTCACTGTACCCCACAAAGATTGTGTTCACTGCACCCCACAAAGGATTTTGTTCACTGCACCCCAAAAAGATTGTGTTCACTGCACCCCAAAAAGGATGTTGTTCACTGCACCCCAAAATGGATTTTGTTCACTGCACCCCAAAAAGATTGTGTTCACTGCACCCCACAAAGATTGTGTTCACTGCACCCCACAAAGGATTTTGTTCACTGCACCCCAAAAAGATTGTGTTCACTGTACCCCCCAAAGATTGTGTTCACTGCACCCCACAAAGGATTTTGTTCACTGCACCCCAAAAAGATTGTGTTCACTGTACCCCCCAAAGATTGTGTTCACTGCACCCCACAAAGATTCTGTTCACTGTACCCCACAAAGATTGTGTTCACTGCACCCCACAAAGGATTTTGTTCACTGCACCCCAAACAGATTGTGTTCACTGCACCCCAAAAAGGATTTTGTTCACTGCACCCCAAAAAGGATGTTGTTCACTGCACCCCAAAAAGGATTTATTTCACTGCACCCCAAAAAGATTGTGTTCACTGCACCCCACAAAGATTGTGTTCACTGCACCCCACAAAGGATTTTGTTCACTGCACCCCAAGAAGATTGTGTTCACTGCACCCCAAAAAGGATTTTGTTCACTGCACCCCAAAAAGGATGTTGTTCACTGCACCCCAAAAAGGATTTTGTTCACTCCACCCCAAAAAGATTGTGTTCACTGCACCCCACAAAGATTGTGTTCACTGCACCCCAAAAAGGATTTTGTTCACTGCACCCCAAAAAGATTGTGTTCACTGCACCCCACAAAGATTGTGTTCACTGCACCCCACAAAGGATTTTGTTCACTGCACCCCAAAAGATTGTGTTCACTGCACCCCACAAAGATTGTGTTCACTGCACCCCACAAAGGATTTTGTTCACTGCACCCCAAAAAGATTGTGTTCACTGTACCCCCCAAAGATTGTGTTCACTGCACCCCACAAAGATTCTTTTCACTGTACCCCCCAAAGATTGTGTTCACTGCACCCCACAAAGATTCTGTTCACTGTACCCCACAAAGATTGTGTTCACTGCACCCTAAAAGGATTTTGTTCACTGCACCCCAAAAAGGATGTTGTTCACTGCACCCCAAAAAGGATTTTGTTCACTGCACCCCAAAAAGGATGTTGTTCACTGCACCCCAAAAAGGATTTTGTTCACTGCACCCCAAAAAGATTGTGTTCACTGCACCCCACAAAGATTGTGTTCACTGCACCCCACAAAGGATTTTGTTCACTGCACCCCAAAAAGATTGTGTTCACTGCACCCCAAAAAGGATGTTGTTCACTGCACCCCAAAAAGGATTTTGTTCACTGCACCCCAAAAAGATTTTGTTCACTGCACCCCAAAAAGGACGTTGTTCACTGCACCCCAAAAAGATTGTGTTCACTGCAGCCCAAAAAGATTGTGTTCACTGCAGCTCACACACAGAAAAATGGATGTGGATCACTGACACCTGCCTATCTCCTATCCCACACCACACAGCAATATCGATTGTAGTTTGTAGAACACAGTTTCCCTAAAATTCAGCAGCAGCAGCCTCTCCCTAACAGGATTGAGAAGAGATCGTAGATCAGGATTGAGTGCAGAGTCACCCCACCCCCCACACAGCAATATCGATTGTACTTTGTAGAAGACACTGACCCTATAATTCAGCAGACTCTATCCCTAAAATGCCTACAACTCGCCCTGCCTAAACACTCCGACCTGTCCCTCAATTCTATCCGGACACAAATGTTTTTTTCCTGCCTGTCTTTCCCTAATCAGCAGCCAGCACGTTGATGTGTGCTCTGTCCCTGATCTAAGCAGCAGAATGAAGACGCTGCGGCTGCCTGGAACTTATAAAGACTTGGTCACATGCTTCAGACGGCCAATCACAGCTACTGAGACATTTGCAGGCATGGCTGGGATGGCTTAAGGCACACCAGTTAAACGATTGTTGATTGGCTGTTGAAAGCCCGCCATGAAAAGAGCGCCAAAGCATGCAAAACCCGGAAATAAAACGACCGAACACGGATTTTTACCTGAACATACAGTAAAGTGTCCGTGTCCGTGTTCGGGTACAAAAAATCCAATTATTCGGTACGAACACGAATAATACAGTCCGTGTTCGCTCAACACTATACTAAAGTGAGGTTATGCAGAACAGTTTCATTTCATAGGTCATACACAATGGCAAGACTGAGCACAGCAGCAAGACACAAGATACAGTATCAACAAGGTCTTTCCCAGGCAAATATTTCAAAGCAGACTGGGTTTTCAAGCTCTTTTGAAGAAGCACAAAGAAATGGGCAATGTTGAGGACCATAGATGCAGTGGTTGGCCAAGGAAACCTAATGCAGCAGATTAAATACACAACATACTTACTTCCCTTTGACAATAGAAGATGTCCAGCAGTGTCATCAGCACAGAACTGGCGGAAACCACTGGGACCTAGGTACACCCATCTACTGTCTAGAGAAGTCTGGGAAGAAATGTTTTTTTTTATGGAAGAATTGCAGCCAAAATACAAAACCTTCAATGTGGAAACAAAGGCTAAGCAACTGGACAATGCACAAATACATAGGAACTGGGTTTGCAGAAAAATGGCAGCAGGTGTTCTGGACTTATGAGTAAAAATTTCAAAATATGTGGCTGTAACAAGAGGCAGTGTGTTTGCCGAAGGACTTGAGCATGGTACAATAAGGAATGTCTGCAGGCAACAGTGAAGCATGGTGGGGCTGCATATCTTCAAATGGATTTGGAGATTTGCTCAGGATCGATGGTGTCCTCAATGCTGAGAAATACAGGCAGGTACTTATCCATCATGCCATACCATCAGGGAGGCGTGTGATTGGCCCCACGTGTATTCTGCAGCAGAACAATAACCTCAAACATACAGGCAATGGCATTTAGAGCTATCTTCAGCCTAAAGAAGAACGAGTACTGGAACCGATGGCTTGGCCCCCACAGAGCTGTGATCTCTACATCATTAAGTCTGTCTGGGATTACATGAAGACAGAAGGATTTGAGGCAGCCTACATCCACAGAAGATGTGTGGTTAGTTCTCCAAGATGTTTGGAATAATCTACCTGCCAAGTTCCTTCAAAAACTGTGTGCAAGTGTACTTAGAAGAATTGATGCTGTTTTGATGGCAAATGGTGGTCACACCAAATATTGATTTGATTTGGATTTCTCTTCTGTTCATTTACTTTTCACTTTGTTAATTGATAAAAATAGACTATTAACAATTATATTTCTGAAAGCATTCTAAACTTACAGCATTTTTTAACACCTACCTAAAACCTTTGTACAGTAGTGTATGTCCCATGTTTAATAATCATATACAGTAGGTTAAAGCGGAGTTCCAGCCACAAAAACAAATTTCAACATACATACCCCCGGGACAGTCAGGGCTAGTACATTCCACAATGGCTAGCCTCTGATCTGTCCCGGTTCCCACTTAACTTTTAGAAGAAATTTCTTCTCCAGCGCTGCCATCTCAGGTGTGGGCAGCTTGAAGCCAGCTCGATCCTCTTCTGCGTCTTCTTCCGTCCTCTTAGGTCCCACGATGCACTGCGCCAGCCCCGCCGTCACTTCCGGGTCTGCAGCGTCATCCCTGCACAGCTTCTGGGCATGCCCAGAAGCTGTTTAGCAAGGTATGACGTGCCTGCACCGGAACTGACGTCGGGGCCGGTGCAGGCGCATTGATTCCTGGGAGCGTTGACGTTCAGCTCCCAGGAATCATTGCAAAGCGGAAGTGACGGCGCGGGCCGTGGCCTCCGAGGGAGGAAGTGGAAAAAAGGTGAGAATGTTTTTCTGCAATTACAAGGTAAGTAAAAAAAAAAAAAACAATCGTAATTATCCATTTCTGTTTCAGGTGAGCTATAGCAAGCGAATGGCCCAAAATCGACTTTGTCGATTTTGTGGCTGGAACTCCGCTTTAAGGTAGAATTTTCACATAATAAAGAAGCACCTTGATATGGTGTGCAAAGATTTTAATTCATCTATGAAGCCGATACCTCACTAGAGACAGATCGGTAAATTGTCTTTGCTGCCACATAGGCCTGGACACCTGGGAATTTCCGAACTGTGCGCTGCACTTGGTAAAGTAACAACAAGAGATAGAAAAGGTGGGTAGAAGCGGGTTTGGTTAGAATCCTGGGTAAAGACAAGCAGCATGAGTTCAGGATATAGGCCAAGGTTAGAAACCAGGAAAACAGAAGTAACGATTAGTCAGCCACCAACAAATATAGAGGCTCATTAGGAACCCAATCCCCTTTAGTACACTGGAAAACATAATGGATCATAAATACAGCTGAAGATCTTGGTGAGGCATTTGATATTGTTAAATAGTCGTACATGCTTTGAGACATGGTGGGCTTATGGTCACTTGTCTGCTTACACACGTTGCATGATGTGTCAAAATCCTTCCTGCTTGAGATTGGCACCCCTACTTTTCGGTGACCTTAAAATGACCCTCAAAGCAGTCTTTTCAGAGTGATGTCTGTGGAAAACTCTAGCTGTGTGTTTTGTACATGCTGATTCCCAGGAGTTCTCATCTCATCTGTACCCTTTGCACTGAACCTGAGACTGCAGTTAATTAATCTGTCATCTGGAGTCAAGCATGGGTTCAGATTCAAATTCTTCTTCTCTCTTCTGGGCATTGGCCAGGAAAGGGGTCAACTTGTATTGACTTCAAAAGAAACATGTGGAAGTGTGGATCAAGTCTTGTAGGTGTTGGATGTGGTATTTGCATGTTATGTTTATTTTCTGTAGATTTGTGACCTGATGAATTTGAGTCAGATGTAAGTATAACCTACTTGCAAGATGGACTCTTTGGTGCCCCTTTTTGATGTGAAACCTGCTTGTACCTACGACGATAATAGTGGATGAACTAAGGGGAAATGTATTGAAAAGCAGGAAAGCCAAATGTTCAGTAGACAAGTTGATTAGCACTAATTGTATCATTGGTGCACTTTATCTAACCTTTAATCCTTTGGTGGTAAGCTGTGTAAATAGCAAAATACATTTGTGCTCAAAAGTTTGTATATCCTTGGAGAATTGGTAATATTCAGCATGTACCAACTTTAAAGAAAACATGAGTGAGCAGGCAAAACGCATTTCTTTTATTTCTTACAGTTTGCTGTTTGCCCCTCTTGTGATCGCTGTGTGTACCAGACACAATAGATCACTGTTACCAGTAACTGGGTATTATGTGAATGCTATAATTGGTCATAGCGATCACATGATAACAATGTAAACAACCTGTCATGACTGACTTTCCATTCATGAACAGCTTACGTACTGTTGTGATCTGTATTTGGCCCATAGCAATCACATAGTACCTGGTTACCTGTACCATGTGATTAGCTTAGCCATTCTCAGATCACAATCAAAAGCAAGCTGTTCATCAATAGGAAATCCTTTCATAACAGCTAAAGCGTTTGCTTATACAGTGATCATCACTGTCACTATGGTGACAATTAACTACTCTGGTGTAAAAAAAAAATGTCTAAAAAAAAAAATTAAAAAGTTAATAAAAAATGGAAATAGATAAAATAATTTTTTTTTTTTTTTTTTTTTACATACTGTCATCAATCAGTATCCTTGATTACCGCCACAACAGTCATACCAGTCATAATTTTACTATCCTGTACTATCCTGGCATTATAGGGCCTCAAGAAATGAGATTGTTAGTACATCAAGATTAATCAATTTTCAAATATACAGTGCATTCCTAAAGTATTTAAACCCCCTTCTTTTTTTTTTTTTTTGTTATGTTGCAGCCTGATATTAAATTTGTTTAAATTCATTTTTAAATTAATTTTTTTTGTCATTAATCTACACTCAGTACCCCATAATGACAAAGTGAAAACAGAGTTTTATAAGTGTCTGTGAATGTATTAAAAACTTAAATATCACATTTTCTTAAGTATTTAGACCCTGTAGCCAGTGCTTTGTTTAAGCACCTTTGACAGCAATTACAGCCTTGAGTCTTTTTGGGTATGACGCGACAAGCTTTGCACACCTGGATTGGGGATTGCTGCCATTTCTCTTTACAAATCACTCAAGCTCAGTCAGTTTGAATGGGGACTATCGGTGGGCAGCCTCTCCAGAGATGTTTAATAGGGATCAAGTCAGGGCTCTGGCTGGGGCACTCTAGGACATTCACATAGTTGTCCCTAAGCTACTCCTGTGTTGTCTTGGCTGTGTGCTTAGGATCATTGTCATGTTGGAGGGGAAACTTCGGCCCAGTCTGAAGTCCCGAGCACTGTAGAACAGGTTTTCATTGATGAAATCTCTGTACTGTGCTCCATTCAGCTTTCTTCCAGATATAACTTGAAAAGAGAGTCATTTAGGTGCTTTTTTTGCAAACTCCAAGCGGGCTTTCGTGTGTTTTTCACTGAGAAGTGGCTTCTGTCTAGCCACTCTGCTGTAAAGTCCAGATCAGTGGAGGGCTGCAGTGATGGTTGTCCTTCTGGAACACTGTCCCATTCCCACACAGGATCTCTTAAGTCTGTCTCTATGTTCTGCAGGCAGTTCTTTTGACCTCATGACTTTTGCTCTGATACAGTATGCACTGTCAGCTGTTAGGCATTTTATAGAGAGGTGTGTGTATTTAAAAATCTTTGCCAATCAATTTACCACAGGTGAACTCCAATCAAGGTGTAGACACATCTCCGCAATGATCAAGATAAATGGGAGGCACTTGAGCTAGATTTCAAGTGCTATGGCAAAGGGCCTGAATACTTAGGCCAATGTGATATTTCAGTTTTTCCTTTTTCATACATTTGCAAACATTTCAAAAATTCTGTTTTCACTTCATCATTATGGGGTACTGCGTGTAGATTAATGAGAAAAAAAATACATTTAAAAAACTGTAGTATCAGGTTGCAACATAAAAAAATGTAAAAAAAGTGAAAGGGGGGTCTGAATGCTTAAGGAATGCACTGTACTGTATATATCATAGTTTGTAGACACTATAATTTTCAATTATTATACACTTTTTGGGAATTTTTTTTACCAAAGATGTAGCAGAATACATTTTGGCCTAAATTTATGAAGAAATGTGACTTTATTGGATATATTGTATAACAGAAAGTTAAAAATATCATAAATAAAAAATCCAGTGGTATTTAAATATCACAGAAAGCTCTGTTTGTGTGAAAAAAGAAAAAAGTATATAAATTGAATTTGGATACAGTGTTGCATAACTATGCAATTGGTAGTTAATATAGTGCAGTGCTCAATAGCAAAAAGAGGCTTGGTCATGAAGAGCGTAAAACCTTCCAGAGCTCAAGTGATTAATAAGTGATTGAACGGAACTGACTGGCATGGCTTTGGATATCTTTTCATAGCCTTTTTAATTTCTTTATTGTTTCATTACCTTGTTATGCAAGTCTTTTGACAGTTCTTTTCTGCTCCCCATGGCTCAGTATCTAGCCTGCTCAGTGAATCAATGTGAGAGCTAACAAACTCATTGACTATTTATACACAGACACTAATTGCAATTTAAAAAGCCACAGATGTGGGAAACTAACCTTTCATTGTCATTTTAACCTGTGTGTGACCTTGTATGTCTGTACCAAGGGCAAACGTTCCAGGGTATGTAAACATTTGATCAGGGCCATTTGGGGTATTTCTTTACCCAATATGATTTAAGAAGGAGCCAAACACGTTTAAGTTAATGGTTTACATCTCTTGCCTCTAACTGTTTTGGCAAGCGAATACAACGCATCCCTCCATTTACCTGCAGGATGTACCTATGGGAACTGTCTCCCGCACATCAATAAAGGAAACCCAGTGCCGCTTAGTCTCCTTTTTCTTGCCTTATCTGGGGATTACCAATTGCTACTCCCCCACAACCTGTTTACAACTTTAAAGTGACATTATCTTTAATTCATGTTTTTTCTGATTTCATCCAATTGTTGCTACACTTTATTTTACATACCCCCTGATCCACACTACCCAGTCTGGGTCCCCTCAACAGGGCCTCATTCTGGAATACTGGGATCAGCGGGTATCGCTCAGGCACAATGGCTCCTATTGTTTGATATTGGTCATCTGTACCCTTCTGGGATGTCCTGTGCGCTTCCAAATGCTGCCCTCGGTAGTCTCGCCTTAATATGGGACTCTCAACAGTGGTCTCTCTACCCCTGGTGGGTGATTTTGTCTCCCCCTCCAACAGACAAGGTACTTTTTTGCTTAAATATGTACAAGGTTCTTGGTTTACTCGTACCATTCACAATACCAGTATCCTTTCAGTCTGTCCCTTTACCTCTCTATTCATCTCTGCCTGTCCTTCTCTTCCCGAGCATAGAGCCCCCGCTATTTCACTCAAGGACACCAGACACTATACGTTTAAAACCTAAAACCCCATAGCCCCCTAAATATTTTATCCCTGAATGTTCAGGGACTCAATAACACTCACAAATGAACCAAAGCCCTCCACACCTTTGCCTCCCTAAAGGTACATATTTTGTGCTTACAGGAGACACATTTTGCCACCCAATCCACACCTAAATATTTCAACCCAGGATATGCAGAAGTCTACACAGCCTCTGCTCTCACCAAACAACGTGGAGAGCCCCAATAAACTATTGCTTTCTCAACTAATCGCAAAACAAACACTAGCAAACTCTTGGCGGGAAACAAACCGACCAGCAATACACGTATTATTCTCACCCCCCCATAATACTTTTACTCGTATTGACCATTTGTTCCCATCCATTGGGATCTTGCCTGAAATATTAACATCTAAGATCATCCCCATCACATGCTCTGACCATAGCGCAGTATGCACCACCATAGCATCTACCATGCTTAAAGCGCATGATCTCTCCTGGTTTCGCAACGATTCTCTAAAAAAAAAACATCCCATCGGTTGGAAATCGCACAAACCCTCTTGGAATACTTAGAACACAACAAAAGTCCTAATATATCACTGCTTATCCTATGGGAAGCGCATAAACTGGTCTTATGAGGTGCCTGTATGCGACAAATGGCACTCTTTAAATGTGAACGCAAAGCCCTCAGCAATAAGCTAGAAGCGAACTTTAACGCATGCTACACAGCGTTCCAAAATGATCCCTCCGAGACCCAGAAAGCCAACCTTGAAAAAGCAAGATTAGAATTTGACTTATTCCTTATGAAAACAGGTGACAAAACCCTACGGAGAGCCCATCGCAATTTCTATATCAAAGCTAACAACCCAGACACCCCTATGGCACGTATGCTTAAATCCCTTTGTAATTCCTCTAAACCTATACGACTCAAGGTATCCAATGACACATATTCCAGTAACCCTACGAGCATTCTCCAGAAGTTTAGGTCCCAGTTAGCTACACTATACTCCCCTGAAAGCGACATAGATATTAATGCAGCCAACAAATTATTCACACCTATGTCCTTACCACCTATTCCTCAGGCACAGCTTGATATGATGGAAAAATGTATATTGGTGCGCTAAACAAGTGGAAGTCTTTTCAGAAGAAACGTGTCAGAGAGGAGGCGTGTCACGCCGCCACACACATTATCCAGTTGTCTGTGCTGCAGCCGGACATAGGATTACCGAAGGCTCCGTTCATTTATATGCCCAATCCTGTAAGTGCAATTACCTGTGTTTGACCAATAAACCGAGGATAATGCACTACAGGTGGTCCACTTGTATTTATTGCATGTAATCCGTGGAGCTTACAAGAAGATACTACATCCCGGGGTCTGAGTGAGATAGCCTATCCAGATAGCCATTTGAAACATCCTGATCGAACCACAAAAGATATCCCATGCTCATTTACTTTTACATCCGGTAAGAGGCTCTGCTGTGTGGTTACACGAGGGTGGATGTGCATGTAATTTGCGGTGTTATACTGCTTGAGATATCCTTACGTCTGGTAAGCAGGATAAGCAGTTGGTGATGGGATCTTAACTCACGTGGATGTCACTGTATCTTGGAAAACTTTTCAATATTCAATCACAAGTCACGTTTAAATGTTTTTGAACACTATTCGGATAACACTTGATGGACTTGATTATTTTGAATTCACTTTAAGAAGAGTCACTTATGTTGTCAACATTATGTTTGGTTGAATTTGTTGATATGTTGCAGTTACTTTTCCTTGATATGATGGAAAGCCTGATTACAGTTGACGAAGAATCCAATGATATCAAAGCTCTTATACTTAACAAGAGACCCGGCCCGGATGGATTTTCAGAGCTTTTATTATCAAACTTTTTCGGATACCTTATCCCCTGTCTTAACCATCACCTTCAATTCCCTACTTAAGGGACAATCCTTTAGACAGGACACACTGACCGCGATCATTTGTATGCTCCCCAAACCACAAGCCGACGACACCAATTGGACGAACTACCACCCCATTTCACTTCTGAATTTTGATGTTAAACTTTTAGCTAATATGCTCGCCCTTGTGTTAAACAATCTTATTGCAAAACGTATCCACCGTGACCAAGTGGGGTTCATCTCCGTACGTCAAGCGGGCAACAATATTCGGCACGCAGTCTTACTGACAAGTATCGCCAAAAAACATCATATTCCTTCCTGTTTTCTATCCCTGGACATCAAGAAAGCAATCAACACAGTTTCCTGATCCTACATGAATTTCACTTCGAAAATGGGGCTTCGGCCTCCACTTCTTACAATGGGTCTTGGCCCTGTACAATGAACCTAGGGCATATATAAAATATGTGGGTTACAAATTGGATATGTTCAATGTAGGAAGAGGGATGCATCAAGAATGCCCGCTATCACCACTCTTATTTGCCCTACTTATTGAACCCTTGGCTCAGCGTATTAGGACAGACCCCTCAATCAAGGGCATAGAACTAGATGGACATCATCACAAACTGTTTATTTGCGGATGATACCGCCTATTCCTAACACCCCCTCACATATCTGCCCCCAACCTCCTGAACACTTTACATAAATTCGCCATCATTTCTGGTCTACACCCAAACAACCAAAAATCTATAGCCCTAAATGTCTCCCTCACCAAAGCTGAGCTTCACTTAGCTCAAACTGCGTTACCTTTCTCGTGGACCCCGCATTGCCTCCCCAATTTAGGCATCTAGCTCACTGCCAATATCTCCGATTTGTTTTCCGCAAATTATACCCTCTTACTGAAAAAGGCCATGGACCTGTTAACGCTATGGGCATCCCTTCCATGCTATTAAAATGGCTATACTTCCCAAATTCCTGTACTTGTTCATGGTCCTCCCAATCCCTATACCTGCACATTTTTTGCGTATCATACAGTGGAAATCAATCACATTCACCTGGGGTTCGGTCAGACCTAGCATCTCCAAAACCACCTTATACCTTCCCAAATTGCGTGGCGGCTTGGAATTTCCCAACTTCGTCTCATACTACAAGGCAGCACAGCTAGCACAACTGACTAAAATCATGCCACCAAAGAGATTCCAATTTGGGTCGTGATAAAATCAGTGGAAGGGGAACCCCTATCAGTTTCCAATCTGCTATGGCTACACCATAAAACATGCACATACATAACCAACCCGATTACAAAACACTTAATATTGGATAATGTGAAAGTTATTTATGGCCTACAATCTACGCACAACCCACTTCTCTCATTTCTCAAGAACCCAGCCTTTTACCCAGCCTGGGAATCCCCAGCGACTTTCCATACCTGGTCCACCACAGGTCTTATCCGCCTATACAACATGGTCACGTCGACATCTCTACTAACTTTTCCACACATATGCAAATCGTTCCATTTACCTCAAGCTGAAATTTTCCGATAACTACAATTTTTTTCCCCCATACATAACTAGGGGAAGTATCCTTAATCAACTCTGTCCATTTGAACATATATGTTTGAAGGATCCACGTGCTAGAGGTCTGATCTCAACTCTGCATCCAATTGCTCACAAAAACCAGAGGCAGGGCCTCCCCCATATGTAGCTAAATGGGAAAGTGACTTAGGGTGCACACTTGACAGCAAAGTGGTCTGAAATTTGGTCTGCTACTAAATCCTCATCTTCAAATGTGGCGGTGAAGGCCTCTTACACTGTGCTTACACAATGGCACTTAGTCCATGCCAGAATCGCAAAATTTGCACCTAAGCACTTGGCACTCTGCTTTCATGGCTGCTCCGAGCTGAGCACTCATATCCATATCTGGTGGCAATGCCCGATAGTCCACATCTTCTGGACATAGGTCTTCACACTCGCCTCCATGATGTTTGACATACCCCTCTTACCAGACGCTATTAAACTTGAAGCCGGACTTCCTAACACGCAAGCAATTTAAACTTCTTACACAGTTCTTTACAGCCACTACACAGACTATAGCCAAAGCTTGGAAAACCTTCATATTAAACATTTTAGAAACCAAACATAGGATGAACCGCACACTGTTACATGCTAGGATGGATGCTTTGGCAATCTATGGAGGCCATGGATAGCACAGGGCCTTCCGCCAGGTTTAAACGAACTGGTCCTGGTAGATATTACCTCACTGGATGTCCCATTTATGTCTCTATTGGCTTTGCTCTATCCTTGGGATTCTCTTCTTCTCTTCCCCTTCTTCTCTCCTTCATTCTGATTGGTCTGTCCCACCCCCCCCTCTTTTTTCTTTTCTCCCTATACCCATATCTAATCAGCCAACATCACAATGAACTCTTCTTGGACTGTTTAACCTAGAATACCCCCAATAGATTTTGTAATCACGTAAGAGCGAGGTGCCATTCTCAACAGGACATTGAAGATCCGATGTTAGAATATATTGATATTGAAATGGCCGTGGTCGCGCAGAAGTTCATTTCATATGAGAATGGATTATCATCACAGCTTGCCACACCTCTCAGCTATACGGACAATAGCAGCAGGATCCCTGTACAGCTAACATCCTTATTACACCACTATCTGTATAATTCTCTAATAAACAATTTGAATGGTCTCTTATGTCAAATGTTGCTATCCTGGTTCATTCCGATTCAAATCACCCTTGGACCGAGAATTTATAAGTTGGTCGTGTTGTTTACCCCCTCCACCTTTCACAGTTTGTTCCCATAAGGGTTGCTTGAGGAGGGGCCACAATACCTCCCACTCTTCTCTTGTACCTTGAAAATGTCTTTATCTGTCCTCTTCTAAATTAAATGTTGTTACTGTTTTGTCATCTGCATGCTCCCACGCATACTTATGTTCTGTACAACAAGATATGGAGTTAATGTTCACCTTCTTTTTTCCTGTTGTTCTCTCTGAAAATTCAAATAAAAAATTATTGAACGAGAAAAAAGAGCCAAACAACTATGTGATAAAAAAAAAATGCTTCATTGATCACTATCCTAAAAAGTGTAAGTTCACAGAAAGTTTGTAGGGTGAACTTACACTGGACCCCCTGCCCAACCCCCTGGTCCTGCTATACCGGAGTCCTGTTATCCCCTGGTTTGAGACTCCGGTACATCGATGTCTCACAGCAGGGACTCTGGTATAGCGGGACCGAGGGGGGGGGGCAGCGTAAGTTCACTTCACAGACTTTCTGTAAAGGTGAACTTACCCTTTTTTTTAAAAAAAGACAGTTTTGATCAGATTTTCAATATCAATGTCAAAATGTCAAGTTTTCTGCCAGGGTATGCAAACTTTTGAGCACAACTGTATATTTGCATTAACTAACCCATAATTTATAAATGAACTATAAGGCAAGCCTCTTTATCAGCATATCACAGCCAAAGTCCATTTTTCATTATTCTGTGTTACATGAGATTTTCTTTTACCATCCCAGTGCTGTGTCTTAAACCCAATAAATTTCAATTCTTGATGGTGAACCAAACTTGAATGACCCAGAACCCTGACTAATCTCCCTGTTCAGAAGGAGCTCCAAAATTCATATAAGTCTAAGGTTTGTCAACTTAGTTTGGTACTTGAGTTTAGGAGTTTATAATGTATAACCTAATGTGTATGATAAGGGAAAACCTTTTTTTTTTTCTAGTTTTAGAATGGGGAAGGATTGGAAACCCAGTGAGGTTTCACTGCTATCCAGGACTCCATTAGAGAGAGTTCCCCTTACATTCTCTAATTGGGACAACCTTAGAGGTAATTTTTTGTTGTTGTTTTATATACGTTATCTAGGGGAACGCTAGAACCCCTGTCAGCTTTTTATTGCTGTCTGTTTCTCTTTTATAAATTTAAAAGAGCAAAACTAAACCCTGGGTGGCTAAACTCCAACATAAAAATGCATATTAATACTAAAGAAAAGGCCTTCAAAAAATACAAGGCTGAGGGGTCATTGGCAGCATTCAAGCATTACAAAGAGTGTAATAAGAAATGTAAAGACTAAATCAAGGTGGCTAAAATAGAACACGAGGGACATATAGCGGAAGAGAGTAAAAAGAACCTTTAAGTATATAAACAGTAAGAAAGCAAGGCCAGAACACATTTGCCCCATAAAAGACGACAAACGAAATTTGGCCACAGAGGACAGAGAAAAGGCAGAAGTGTTAAATAATTTATTTTCTTCAGTCTTCACAAAAGAACCGAGGGGCTACACTAACCCAGCTTGTAATGCTAAACTAAATAATACACCTCAGGAAGTACCCCCATGGCTAACAGAGGATAGACTTAGAACTAAACTAGAAAAACTTAACATAAATAAATCAACGGGACTGGATGGCTTGCACCCGACGGTTCTTAAAGAGCTCAGCCAGGTGATTGCCAGACCATTATTCTTGATCTTTAAGGATAGTCTACAGACGGGTATGGTGCCAGCTGATTGGAAAAAGCCAACGTGGTACCAATATTTAAAAAAGGGCCGAGATATATCCCGGGTAACTATAGGCCAGTCAGCCTAACATCAGTAGTCTTCAAGATCTTGGAGGGGTTGTTAAGGGACCACATACAAGACTTTAGTCATGAAAACGGTATTATTAGTAGTAAGCATGGATTCATGAAAAATCGTTCGTGCCAAACCAATCTATTAACCTTCTACGATGAAGTGAGCTGCCACCTAGATAAAGGTAAGCCTGTGGATGATGTGTATCTGGACTTTGCAAAGGCCTTTGACACCATTCCCCACAAACGCTTACTGTACAAACTAAGGAATGTAGGTATGGACCATAGGGTGAGTACCTGGATAGAGAACTGGCTCCAGGGGAGAGTCCAGAGGGTGGTGATTTATGGGGAGTACTCGGATTGGGTGGGTGTGGAAAGTGGGGTCCCCCAAGGTTCTGTCCTGGGACCAATCCTGTTTAATTTATTCATAAATGATCTAGAGGAGGGGATATCTAGCACAATCTCAGTATTTGCGGATGATACTAAACTAAGCATGCCAATATCTTCTATGCAGGATGTGGAAACCTTACAAGCAGGCCTGAACAAAATAATGGGGTGGGCAACTACATAGCAGATGAGGTTTAATGTTGAAAAGTGTAAATTAATGCACTTTGGCGTCAGAAACATGAAAGCAAGCTACTCACTGGGGGGGAAACCTCTGGGTGAATCTAAGATGGAAAAGGACCTGGGGGTACTGGTGGACAACAGGCTTGGCAGTGGCATGCAATGCCAAGCCGCTGCAAGCAAAGCCAGCAGAATACTGGGTTGTATAAAAATGGGGATTCACTCCAGAAATAAAGAGATTATTCTCCCACTCTACAAAACTCTGGTCCGGCCACATCTGGAGTATGCTGTCCAGTTCTGGGCACCGGTCCTCAGGAAGGATGTGCTGGAATTGGAGAGAGTTCAGAGAAGGGCAACAAAAATAATTAGGGGAATGGAGGACATCAGCTATGAGGAAAGACTACAAGCACTGAACCTATTCTCTCTGGAGAAGAGACGCTTGAGGGGGGGATATGATATCAATGTCAGTGGCGGAGCTAGACTTTTAAAACAGGGGTGGCAAAGGGGTGGCAAGGTATTATTTTGGGGGGTCAATATATAAAGTGTCATTTAGTGTCAGATTTGCAACCGCAATGTCGCAGTCCCTCTAATAATCGCTGATCGCTGCCATTACTAGTAAAAACAATTAAAAAATAAAACGTTCCATAGTTTGTAGATGTAATAACTTTTTTGCAAACCAATCAAAATACACTTTTACAAAAAATACTGTATGTGGCAGAATACATATTAGCCTAAATTTATGAAAATAGGGGGGAGCTGTAAAGCACTGTGGGGAGCTGAAGAGCCCTGGGGGAGGGGGGACTAAAGAGCACTGGTGGGGGGGGCCTGAAGAGCTCTGGGGGGTACTGGAAAGGGGGGGTGTAAAGTATGCATTTATTAGATACAGAGAAGAAAAATACATCAACATCAGCAGTTCTATGGCACATCATTCTTTGTCAGTTAAACACTCTGACCTATACATATCTGTGAACACTTGCAGATTAATATGTGCACATTATTCTAGGTATATTGGGGACAGTAGCGGCTGGTGCTCACAATTTTTGGGGGGGCGCAAAAAAGAAAAATGTAATAGGCATTGCTTTGCGGCAAAAAATGCTGTAAAAAATTGCGTGACTGAGGTCGCAAAAGTGTGAAAGGGGCCTTCAGTAATTAAGGTATAGTGTGCCCCCTTTCAATGCAGAGAGACCAGCGTGCCCCCTTTCAAAGCAATGACCAGCGTACATGCCCCCTTCAATGCAGTGACCAGCGTACATGCCCCCTTCAATGCAGTGACCAGCGTACATGCCCCCTTCAATGCAGAGATCAGCGCATATGCCCCCTTCAATGCAGAGATCAGCATACATGCCCCCTTCAATGCAGGGACCAGCGTACATGCCCCCTTCAATGCAGTGACCAGCGTACATGCCCCCTTCAATGCAGTGACCAGCGTACATGCCCCCTTCAATGCAGTGACCAGTGTACATGCTCCCTTCAATGCAGTGACCAGCATACATGCCCCCTTCAATGCAATGACCAGTGTACATGCCCCCTTCAATGCAGTGACCAGAGTACATGCCCCCTTCAATGCAGTGACCAGCGTGCATGCCCCCTTCAATGCAGAGATCAGCGTACATGCCCCCTTCAATGCAGTGACCAGCATACATGCCCCCTTCAATGCAATGACCAGTGTACATGCCCCCTTCAATGCAGTGACCAGCATAAATGCCCCCTTCAATGCAATGACCAGTGTACATGCCCCCTTCAATGCAGTGACCAGCATACATGCCCCCTTCAATGCAATGACCAGTGTACATGCCCCCTTCAATGCAGAGATCAGCGTATATGCCCCCTTCAATGCAGTGACCAGCATACATGCCCCCAATGCAGAGACCAGCATACATGCCCCCAATGCAGTGACCAGCGTACATGCCCCCAATGCAGTGACCAGCGTACATGCCCCCAATGCAGTGACCAGCGTACATGCCCCCAATGCAGAGATCAGCGTGCGTGCCCCCTTACCTACCTGGAGCGGCAGCGGGCGGCTTCTTCTCAGTCCCGGTGACCAGCGGCGCGTCTCCACGAGTCCTTCCGCCTCCTCCTCGGCTAATGGCAAGGGGTTTGTCTTGTGGCAAATGGCAAGGGGTTTGTCCTCCCCCCCCCTCGGGCACTCACATTCTTCTTTCCCCCCTCCTCGGGCACTCACATTCTTCTCCCCCCCCCTCGGGCACTCACATTCTTCTTCCACCCCCCCTCGGGCAGTGGCACTCACATTCTTCTCCCCCCCCCTCGGGCACTCACATTCTTCTTCCCCCCCCCCCGGGCACTCACATTCTTCTCCCCCCCCCTCGGGCACTCACATTCTTCTTCCACCCCCCCCCTCGGGCAGTGGCACTCACATTCTTCTTCCCCCCCCCTCGGGCACTCACATTCTTCTCCCCCCCCTCTGGCTCTCACATTCTTCTCCCCCCCCCCTCGGGCACTCACGTTCTTCTCCCCCCCCCTCGGGCACTAACATTCTTCTCCCCCCCCCTCGGGCACTAACATTCTTCTCCCCCCCCCCTCGGGCACTCACATTCTTCTCCCCCCCCCCCCGGGCACTAACATTCTTCTCCAACCCCCCCCCCCGCACTAACATTCTTCTCCCCCCCCTCTGGCTCTCACATTCTTCTCCCCCCCCCCTCGGGCACTCACGTTCTTCTCCCCCCCCCCCTCGGGCACTAACATTCTTCTCCCCCCCCCCTCGGGCACTAACATTCTTCTCCCCCCCCCCCTCGGGCACTCACATTCTTCTCCCCCCCCCCCCCCTCGGGCACTCACATTCTTCTACCCACCCCTCGGGCACTCACATTCTTCCCCCCCCCCCTCGGGCACTAACATTCTTCTCCCCCCCCTCGGGCACTAACATTCTTCTCCCCCCCCCTCGGGCACTCACATTCTTCTCCCCCCCCCCCCCGGGCACTCACATTCTTCTACCCACCCCTCGGGCACTCACATTCTTCCCCCCCCCCCCCCTCGGGCACTCACATTCTTCCCCCCCCCCCTCGGGCACTCACATTCTTCTTCCTTCGGCTCTCAGAGCAGCGCTGCAGCCAGAAGAAGACGGAGGGGGGTGGAGGCGGAGCCAATGCTAGGCGGCAAGGAGAGGAATTTGAAATCCTCCTCCGCTCTGAGAACCTCTTCTGCTGTCATGACGAGAGGAGGAGGATTTCAAATTCCTCTCCCTGCCGCCTAGCATTGGCTCCGCCTCCACCCCCCTCCGTCTTCTGGCTGCAGCTGAGAGCCGAAGGATTCAGGAAGGAGGTTAACGATCCATATGAGACCTGGGGTTTTTTAGGGGCACACTCGGGGCTGAAGCTCCGTTCAGCCCCCCCCCCCCCCGCCGACACCACTGGCTGTGCAAGTAGCAGGAGTCCAGTCTTCCCTGCTCTCCATCCGCAGCTACCCCCGTACGGCGATGCCCTGTGATTCTCCCGCTGCCCTGCCATGCACCCGGCCACCCGCCCAGGATTGGGGTGGCAACAGGGGTGGCAAGGGCTTCTTCTGGGGTGTCAATTGCCACCCCAGCTAATCCTCTGGCTCCGCCACTGATCAATGTACAAATACTGTACTGGTGATGACCCTAGCATAAGGAACAAACTTTTTAGAGAAAGGGAATATAATAAGACACGTGGCCACTCACTAAAACTAGAGGAAAAACGGTTTAACCTTAAAATACGTAAGGGGTTCTTCACTGTAAGAGCGGTAAGGATGTGGAATTCTCTTCCACAAGCAGTTGTATCAGCAGGGAGCATCGATAGTTTCAAAAAACTATTAGATGGGCACCTTAAAGACCACAACATACAGGGGTATACAATATACGGTTAACAGCAAACACACACGCATCATAGGTTGAACTGGATGGACTGATGTCTTTTTTCAACCTCACAAACTATGTAACTATGTTGCAGATTTTCCCCCACTCTGTCTGGTAAAAGGTTGTCCCATTTACAGAAAGTAAGGGAAAATATCTTTGATGGAGCCTTGATAGCAGTAAAACCTGACAGGATTTGCCATCCTTCTCCACTCTATCTAAAACTAAAAAGAAATGTTTTGCCTATAAATACACTGTAATAGATATTTTTTATGACAAAACATGTTGCGAACAATTATTTCACTGAACATTGAAGACAATGCCTCTGTTTTTTTCCTATCATATATTTCACTATTTCATGGTAACTTCTGGAGTTCTGAGATTCCCACCAAGGACTTTGTTATTCATTTGTTCTCCTCAATTTTTTTTGTGGGTTTCTCCTGACATACAGAATCATAATGGAGGAATGCTCCCTCCCTGCCACAGAGGTCTGTATTTACCTGGCTCATGTAAGGCTGGATATAAGGCGTTGCCCTTCTTGCTTTCGTTGTAAGATGATAATTATGATATACAGCCAGTTTCTGGTAGTTGAGGGTAATTTTAGCCAATACCTCATGGTCTAGGGTATGATGTGTTTTTTTCCACTAAAAATATTTGCTGGATGGAATGAAGAGATAAATTTGGAAGCAACTTGTTTTTAAATGCATTGTACAGATAACTCAGAGAAAATTAAGCTTGCAGAGTTCAATCTTAGCTCTGTGTAATGAATAGGTTTGGGGGCTACTCTATAAATGTTTGAACTTGTTAGTTCACTGAAGAGTGCTGAGCCTTACTAGTAGCAAAACTTTGCCTTTTCCCAATTTTAAATTCCTAAAGAGGAGCTCCAGTCTAGAAAAAAAATTGAATGTCAGCAGCTAAAAACACTCTAGCTGCTGACTTTTAACCACTTTACAACTGCCCGCCGCAGTTATACTGCGGCAGGCAGCCTCTTCTGGGCAAACCGGCGTAGCTATACGTCAGTCGCGAGCAGGAGGCTAGGGGGCAAGCGCGTGCCGCCAGCAGCGTGCTCCCGCCCCTGCACGTCAGAGGGGAAACCGAAGCAGTGGACAGGGGGCCCCGATTGCCGCCTGACACCCGCAATCATTCCCCACTGAGAGAGAAGAACGGTCAGCTGTTGCAAACACAGCTGACCGTTCTTCTCCCTGGAATGATCATAGAGCCCATTTGATCCTTCTATTTAGGATCACATGTCTCTGTGGTGATTTCAGAAGCCACGCCCCCCCACAGTTAGAATCACTCCCCTAGGCTCACATTTAAACCCTTGATCACCCACAGGGTTAACCCCTTCCCTGCCAATGGCATTATTACAGTAGCAGTGCATATTTTTAGCACTGATTACTGTAGTAATTTCACTGATACCCGAAAAAGTGTCACAAATGTCAGTTAGGGGTCCGATCTTTCCGCCAATGCAGTCCCGCAAAAAATTGCAGATTGCCGCCATTAGTAGTAGAAAAAAAAAACTAAATATGACATAAATGTTTCCCGTAGTTAGTAGACGCAATAACTTTTGCGCAAACCAATCAAAATACGCTTATTGCGATTTTTTTTACTAAAAATATGTAGCAGAAAACAAATTGGCCTAAAGTGTTAAAGTTTGATTTTTAAATTTTTTTTTTTTTTTTTTTTGGGAATGTTATATAGCAGAATGTGAAATATATTGTTTTTTTTTTTTTTTTTTCAAAATTGTCGCTCTTTTTTATTTATAGCGCAAAAAATAAAAATCGCACAGGTGATCAAATACCACCAAAAGAAATATCTATTTGTGGGAAAAAAAAGGACGTCAATAATATTTAGGTACAGCTTTGCAAGACCACGCAATTGTCCGTTAAAGTAACGCAGTGCCAAATCGCGAAATATGGCCTGGTCATTAAGGGGCAAATCCTTCCGGTCTTAAAGTGGTTAATATAAGGACACTTACCTGTCCAGGGATCCTGCAATGCCAGGCACCCAGAGCCAATTTGTCAATTAGCTTCAGGTGCAGGCGTCAGCATTGTAAGTAAGGGAAACCGGCAGTGAAACCTTCAGGCTTCCTACTGCGCATGTCCGAGTCTCGCTGTGCTTTCTGAATGGTTCCACCATCTTCTAGGACCTGTGTGTGTGTCCCAGAAGGCAGCAGGGGGAAGGATGAGGGTCTGGAAATGCATGTTGATCGGCGATCTTACCCGGAAGTGGGAGCAAGTACCTGTCAAAATCAGGTACCTGCTCCCCTGGCCCCCCAAAAGTGCCAAATGTGGCAGTGGAGGGTGCAAACAAGCGGAGGAGCTTCACCTTTTGGATGGAGCTCCTCTTTAAGCTGCCTGTACACTGAAAGATTTCTCTCATTTATCCCCATTGGCTTGATTCCTGCCATCTCCACTGCTGGCTATTGTATTCTGACAGCATGTGGAGATGGCTGTCAGAATACTCAAACAATGGCTGCATCTAATTTTCAGCCTGACTCTTTTCATTTTCGGATATGGGCCAGTTTTTGATGAACAGGTTCAAATTTCTCTCTGTGCATGGCCAGCTTTTTAGTACATTTGTATTTGATTAAGAAATTAAAATCATGGTTGTCCTGTTCTAAGAGGTTATAAGAAAGGGGGAGAACTCACTCAAGCCAAGCTCTTGATGTGTAATTTCTCTTGTTGACCAGAACATTACATTTACTTACATTTACATGCAGAGGGACTAAATAAAGAAAGTGGAAAGAGTGTGGTCTATCATTAATTAAACAAAGGGCTTTGTTGGAGCAACCAAAGAGCTGTGTATCACAAGTTCCAATAAAAACAATTATCTTCACACATCTCATGCACCCAACTTTCAGGCCTAGGAATGGAAGGTGCATACAAGCAGGACATGGATGTTCATAATCCTGTCATATTGGGTCAGCACATATGTATTTATATACAGTATATGCAAGCTCTTTTTATGCTGACTGGTTAATGTAGGTGGTGTGGTGGTGTTATGCAATGGACCTTTTTGATGACAAGGTCCATACATATTATTAGAGATGTATGGGGGCATAATAAAGGTATTGTTTGTTTTATTATAGACCTGATTCTTTTACATATTATTTTTTAGCATCTCGGTTACTATTTTTATGAGAAGCATTTAGTGTTGGTAAAAAGCATTTTTGGGGATTAATCAAGAAAATCCAGCTTAATACATTTTTTTGCTTTTGTTTTTGGGCTCATTTGACTAGTCAACCTCCTGTTTATGTCTGCTTTCTGTTTAGCCAGTGGATAAACAGTTGGCTAGTGTGTAAGCTCATATACATCAAAGCAGGGGGTCCTCCTTCCTCTTGTCTAAAACTCACTGTACAGCTGTACTGTTTTACAAAATGTGACAGTGGGTGCAGGGAGAGGATCCCCAACCATGGGGAGGTGGTGCTTAATAGTAACATGTTACATGTTACACCCTAAATATGGATGTAAAATGTTACTAAAGTTGAACGTATCCTTTAACATTCTGCCTTAAAGGAATTCTGTGGTCACAACATACACTTTTATATTGTGATTGCTGCCTGGCTGCTGTTCTTTTTCCACAACTTGCTGGATTACCTGCAAGCTTTGCAACTTCTTCTCTGCTGTTTACTTTACATTTCTAAGGACCACATATCCCATAGTACCTTGCTGCCTGCAGGCAGTGATATCTTTACTGACTCAGCTTTCTGAAAATAACGTTTTATTGAACACATAGGGTATATCAAAACACTTACAGTGCATTGCGAAAGAATTCGGCCCCCTTGAACTTGTCGACCTTTTGCCACATTTCAGGCTTCAAACATAAAGATATAAAGCTGTAATTTTTTTTGAAGAATCAACAACAAGTGGGACACAATCATGAAGTGGAACGAAATTTATTGGATATTTCAAACTTTTTTAACAAATAAAAAACTGAAAAATTGGGCGTGCAAAATTATTCAGCCCCCTTAAGTTAATACTTTGTATTGGGGTATGTCTCTATCAGCTTGGGGTATGTCTCTATCAGTTTTGCACATCGAGAGACTGAAATTTTTGCCCATTCCTCCTTGCAAAACAGCTCGAGCTCAGTGAGGTTGGATGGAGAGCGTTTGTGAACAGCAGTTTTCAGTTCTTTCCACAGATTCTCGATTGGATTCAGGTCTGGACTTTGACTTGGCCATTCTATTACCTGGATATGTTTATTTGTGAACCATTCCATTGTAGATTTTATTTATGTTTTGGATCATTGTCTTGTTGGAAGACAAATCTCCGTCCCAGTCTCAGGTCGTTTTCAGACTCCGTCAGGTTTTCTTCCAGAATGGTTCTGTATTTGGCTCCATCCATCTTTCCATCAATTTTAACCATCTTCCCTGTCCCTGCTGAAGAAAAGCAGGCCCAAACCATGATGCTGCCACCACCATGTTTGACAGTGGGGATGGTGTGTTCAGGGTGATGTGCTGTGTTGCTTTTACGCCAAACATAATGTTTTGCATTGTTGCCAAAAAGTTTGATTTTGGTTTCATCTGACCAGAGCACCTTCTTCCACATGTTTGGTGTGTCTCCCAGGTGGCTTGTTGCAAACTTTAAACAACAATTTTTATGGATATAAATGGCTTTCTTCTTGCCACTCTTCCATAAAGGCCAGATTTGTGCAGTATACGATTGATTGTTGTCCTATGGACAGAGTCTCCCACCTCAGCTGTAGATCTCTGCAGTTCATCCAGAGTGATCATGGGCCTCTTGGCTGCATCTCTGATCAGTCTTCTCCTTGTATGAGCTGAAAGTTTAGCGGGACGGCCAGGTCTTTGTAGATTTGCAGTGGTCTGATACTCCTTCCATTTCAATATTATCGCTTGTACAGTGCTCCTTGGGATGTTTAAAGCTTGGGAAATCTTTTTGTATCCAAATCCGGCTTTAAACTTCTCCACAACAGTATCTCGGACCTGCCTGGTGTGTTCCCTGTTCTTCATGATGTTCTCTGCACTTTAATCGGACCTCTGAGACTATCACAGTGCAGGTGCATTTATACGGAGACTTGATTACACACAGGTGGATTCTATTTATCATCATTAGTCATTTAGGTCAACATTGGATCATTCAGAGATCCTCACTGAACTTCTGTAGAGAGTTTGCTGCACTGAAAGTAAAGGGGCTGAATAATTTTGCACGCCCGATTTTTCAGTTTTTTATTTGTTAAAAAAGTTTGAAATATCCAATAAATTTTGTTCCACTTCATGATTGTGTCCCATTTGTTGTTGATTCTTCACAAAAATTACAGTTTTATATCTTTATGTTTGAAGCCTGAAATGTGGCAAAAGGTCGAAAAGTTCAAGGGGGCCGAATACTTTCGCAATGCACTGTATGCTTCTACCCTTGATCAGTCAAATCTATGTTCTTAGACAACTTTTTACCATTTCTGATAATAACATTCCATAAAATTTCAAACACATACTAATGCTTGAGGTCAGCCGTATTAGTGCACTTATGACAAAAACATGTGAGTACTGTCGATGATATTTTTTTTTATTTGCACTAACATCCAAATGTTTTGGACAAGCTTTCGGGGTGTACCCTTATCTTCAAGGTCCAAGCTGTATTGCTTAAACTATTTTTTATGCAAAAGGCATTGAGCATAAGAGCCAATAGATTGTACATCATTTACTGATCAGCTTTGATTCATTAACTCAATAGCAATAGTCTTTGTAAATTGGATGTACTGTATGCCAAGTTGAGGCTTTTACACTTACTAACTCAGTGATATGTGATCAAATTCAAAACAATACAGTAGTAAATATAAACAGAATTACATAGCATACATCAAAGTGCAGTCAGTGCACCAAATAGTGAATAACATTTGGCTGTCTGTCACTCTTTTTTAAAAAACAACATTGATTTGTGAACCCCTGTGGTGAAAAATAGTGTTCAGTTCACTCAATCCAGCAATATAGTCCAAAATGCGTGAAGAACTGTGCTCCCAAAGCAGCAAGCCTCCACAAACCCCCCAAAGGTGTCTGCTCACCTTCAGTATAGACCTTCCTATCCAAAGTCAAATATGCATGTTAAAAAATATCAGAATTCGGTTAAGTATCAGAAGTCTTCCAAACCACACTATTACTAAGCTTCAGCCTAGATCTATTATCTCTCAAAAGTCAGCCTCATGGATCAAAGAGACAGTCCAGCTCGAAGGGAATTAATCCCACATATCAGCTCAAAGGGAAAACGGAAACATCCATAGAGTTTTCCGGATATATTTTATTTAATAAAATAAAGGAAATAAAACTCACATTAAAAAAGAAGAACAATCACTTGTGTGTACAATCCTTTGTGGTACAGCACTTGTTAATGCAATGGACGATACATGTTCAAAGCGCAGGTCACTCCACACAGTCACAGCAATACCTCTCCTTTAGAACACGAAGCTCCACCCAACATGTTTTGTCATTGCCAACGTCATCAGGGAAGAGAGATGGTCATGGGAGATTCATTTACATACATATACTATTATTATACTATTACTGAGTGATTTTATTTTCACTAAGTGCAAGCAGCTAGAAAATAGTAACTGTTGCATGGATTTTTGTTTATATTTCAATAACTGAAGAAAACTATTACTTCTTTTGCCATCATGAAGGGTATAACATAAAGACACAGAGAATTAAAGGAGATGGCACAGCCAAACGAGAAACACCAACATTAATATTGTATGGATAGCACTATACCACTCTACGTGCATTTATTAAAACATTTTCAACAAAATTCATTATGTTCATTTTTATGTACACATTGGGCTACCCTGCCTACCGTCTTGTCTGCTTTCTGTATGGCCAGTGAGTGAGCTCATACTCTAGTTACCCTCCTCGAATCCTCTACTACATTCCCCATTGTGGTTACATCATATTGCATGGAGAAGTTGACAACACAGTTTCAGTTTTGGCAGTGGTAGTGCTGTGTTGTCAGTCCTACCCAAGAAGCAATGTGGAACTGGAAGACCAGGAAGGATTATCAGGTGAGAAGAAGGGCAAGTAAAGGGAGCGCTTAACTGATTATTATAAGCATTAAGGAATGGTAGAATACACAATTTATTAAACAAAAATTATTTTTTTTTTTTGCCTGGAAAAACGCTTTGCAGGAATAACATTGGACAGAAGGAAAAGTTTGCTCGCCAACAAGAGAAAATAGAAAAGCCACATGCATACAAGCACAGACACACAATTATACAAACTGTTAACCTTCTAACACTCTCTAACAACTCTTAGGAATACAATTTTACGCATTTTCTATTTCTCTTTCGTTCATTGACAGACACAGCTCCTGATCTTCTTAACCATTGGGTTATACTGCACCCTACAGGAGTAGGACATTAGGCAGAAAAAAAGTCTGGCTATACTTATGGGCAGTCTCAGGGGGTATACTCCCTCTCTCTGCTATAGGTAGTCAGTTTTTTTTTCTGCATAGACAGTAAGGACCTAGTTCCTTGCTGGGATCCCTGGTCCTGGCATTTTTTTCTTTTTAGATAGATTTTTTTTTCTCCTGAATTTTTTCCTGTGAGATCTACAATTAACAGCCGGACTGGGCGACGGGCTGTATAATCTAGATCCAGTGGTCACCACAGTCTGGCCAGCGAAAGTGCGCAAACCTCATAGCCCCACCAGACAGGGGCTGGTCTGCGAGTTAAACGTCTCACGAGGTTGCATGCGACCGGGTCTCGGCCCAAGTCGCACCATTCATCCTGGCCAACAGCCCCCCATTTTGATGGAGAGGAGATTCTGTCTGGAGCGGTGCCCATCTGGTTCCTAGTATGGTAAGTAACTGTCTCCCCTGGAGGGTTTTGGGGTGGACGTGGGTCCCTTCATGGGATGGTTGAACCTCTGGGTTTCCCTCCTTCACGTTAGGCACCCCTCTCATCAGCCTGGTGGTCCCTGTGGGCCATCTCGCCCCCCATCCACCCTCTCCCCTCCTGTGACGCTGGGGCTGTGGGGTAGCCTGGTCCACCGTCTAGGGTGGGAGCAGGGTGTTGTGCTGGCCGGGGGCTGCGCCACCGGTGACCAGGCGATCAGCTGTGGGGGTCTGTACCTGGTGGGGGCTCCTGCTAGGGCCCCTCTTCCTGCCTGCGGCGTTTTCTGAGGGGGAAAAGAAGGGAACAAGTCCCCACATTCCCAAACTTCGGAACATTTTCAGGGGTTTTACTCAAACCTGTTTACAGTCCCCTGGAAGGAAGGCAAGGTGCGTCCAATTCTGGACCTTAAGGCGCTGAACTGCTTTGTGCAGATACAGAAGTTCAGAATGGAGTCTGTTCACACGGTGGTGGCTTCCCTGCATCAGGGGGATTTTTCTTGCCTCCATCGACATCAAGGATGCTTACCTTCATATTCCAATATGTGTCCGTCTCCAGCGCTTCCTCTACTTTGCCTTGGGAGAGGAGCGTTATCAGTTTGGGGCGTTACCCTTTGGTCTCGCTTCTGCTCCTCAGGTCTTCAGAAAAGTCTCTTACTGCTCTGGCGAAAAACCTGGAAATCACAATACAAGCTTGAGTGTGATTGACTGGATTCTGAATTTTCAGAAGTCTGCTCTGGTTCCGTCCAAAAAGCTGGACTATCTGGGTCTGACTCTGGACTGGGCCTTAGCCAGACTGCTCCTTCCTCTGGACAAACTCCAGGAACTGCAGGCTCCAGGGTGGAAAACTAGCAGACGGATTACTTTAGTTGGCAGGCGTTGGACCAAGGGGAGTGGTCCCTTCATCCAGAGGTGTTTAATCAGTTGTGTCTCCAGTGGGGCATCCCCAAGGTGGATCTGTT
This sequence comes from Pelophylax lessonae, assembly GCF_965119305.1. Classification (NCBI taxonomy): domain Eukaryota; kingdom Metazoa; phylum Chordata; class Amphibia; order Anura; family Ranidae; genus Pelophylax; species Pelophylax lessonae. Next base: position 209,521,592 of record NC_138775.1, on the reverse strand, counting down.
GGCATCCTGGCAAAACAGAAAGGTGCAGAGGTTTGTGGCTCTGGCAGACTCCACGGATGCGCTGGTGTCTCCGTGGGGTCAGTCTCATCTGATTTATGCCTTCCCTCCTCTCAAGCTTCTGCCAAGACTTCTACGCAGGATCGAGGCAGAAGGGATTCTGGTCATCTTAGTGGCCCCGGACTGGCCTTGCGGTCTTGGTACGCTGATCTAGTGTGGCTGGTCACCGACGTTCCTTGGAAGCTTCCTCTCAGGGAGGATCTGCTGTCCCAAGGACCAATTTTACATCCTGCTTTAAAGTCGCTGGCTTTGACAGCTTGGCTGTTGAACGCCAGGTGCTGATGGATAGAGGTTTGTCTGAGTCAGTGATTCCAACGCTGTTAAAAGCTAGGATATCTACTTCTAGGAAGATCTACCATCGTACGTGGAAGATGTACATTGCGTGGTGTGAGTCTCTTGGGGTTCATCCTCACTCTTTTTTTGGTGGCTCAGATCTTGACCTTCCCTCAACAGAGGGTAGAGCAGAAACTAGCCTTGAATTCTATCAAGGGTCAGGTGTTGGCCTTAGCGGTCTTCTTTCAACGGCCCTTGGCCACATACTCCTTGGTGCATACTTTTCTTCAGGGAGTTAGGCACTTGACCCCTTTAGTGCGTTTTCTGTTGCTGCCTTGGGACCTCAATTTGGTGCTCTTAGTCCTCCAGAAGTCTCCTTTTGAGATACTTCAGGAGATTCCCCTGCTTACATTGTCCCAGAAGGTGGCCTTTTGGTGGCTTTCACCTCTGCGTGCAGGATGTCAGAGTTGGCAGCATTACCCTGTCATTCACCTTACTTGGTGGTTCACAGTGATAAGGTGGTTCTTCGCCCCTGTCTGTCGTTCCTTCCTCAGGTTGTCTCTAATTTTCATTTGAATGAAGACATTGTGTTGCCTTTCTTGTGTCTCAGGCCAAAACATCCGAAGGAAATTGCTTTGCATGCCTTGGATGTGGTCTGGGCGATTAGGGTGTACCTGGCAGCTACAAAGTCTTTTAGGAAATCAGACTCACTATTTGTGCTTATGGATGGGCCTCGGAAGGGTTGTCTGCTTCCTCTACGACCATTTCCTGATGGATCAGACAGATGGTGATTCAGGTCTATTCCATCAAGGGTCAGGTTCCTCCTTTCTCTGTCAAGGCGCACTCTTCTCGGGCACTCAGTTCCTCCTGGGCCTTCCATCATCAGCCGTCAGTGACGCAGGTTTGCAAGGCGGCCTCCTGGTCGTCGATGCACCCTTTCACAAAGTTCTATAAAGTGGATGTGTTGGCTTCTGCGGATGCTTCCTTTGGCCGCAAGGTTTTGCAGGCTGCTGTTTAGAGGACCTGGTCCTCTTTGAGGGTGGATTGTTTTTTGCAGGTGAGCTCCAGTTGTTTTGTTTGAGCTCCTATTTACCTGGTTGGCTATAGTTAGCCTTGGGAATTTCTTTTTTGCTGTTCCCACCCTTCATGTTTAACACTGCTTTGGAAAGTCCCAATAGTTAAGAAGATCAGGAGCTGTGTCCATCAATGAACAAAAGAGAAAATGGGATTTTTGACTTACTGTAAAATCCATTTCTCTGATGTTCATTGACAGACACAGCACCCACCCCTCTGTGGAGTTATAATTCTTCTGACACTGCTTGTAACAAAACTGAGTACCTATAGCAGAGAGAGGGAGTATACTCCCTGGAACTGCCCATAGGCGTAGCCAGACTTTTTTTCTGCCTAGTGTCATACTCTTGTAGGGGGCAGTATAACTAAATGGTTAAGAAGATCAGGAGCTGTGTACGTCAATGAATATCAGAGAAATAGATTTTATGGTAAGTCAAAAATCCCATTTGTTTCTACGACTGATATGCAAACCTCAAAAAAATATAAATGTTATATATATATATATATAATTATATAAATATATATATACATATATATATATATATATATATATATATATATATATATATATATATATATATATATATATATATATATATATATATATATTCTAAGCATCTAAAACCTTTGCTCCCATCTTTAAAGTTTTCTTTGAAAATGCAATTAGTTTTTGTCCAAGACAAGCTCGACAAACAAAAGTGTCTGTATTTACATAGAAAAGAAACCTCTTGGATACACAGGCCGACCCTGCATTGAGCAGAATAACTAAGTAAAGGGGGCAGAGATAAACATTGTGTTTATATTGTCCTTATTTTTATCACAGGCAATGCTTTGCTTCTTCTAATTTACATTATTTTTATTGTTGAAATCGTCATAGCCAACTTTTGCAAATGGTAATATTTTGATAAACCCATTTAAAGTCCATGCTGAACCATAAAATAGATCTAAACCCAACCACTAAAATCTCATATATATCAAACATGGTAATGTAATTTCAAACCAAGTTTTTAGTCTTTTTAATCCTTCAGCTTTCATAAAAATCGTACCTTGTGATCCTATCATGGGGGTGCTTGTTAAGGAACGTCCTGTTTTTTGGTGGTAACTGTCTTCAGGTTGTACTGCTGTGTTGTTGGCTGGAGGAGATTAGCACTAAGATGAAAACAAAAATAGGGAAATGTAAGAACAGCATAGCGATTGTTTGTGATGCACAGTGCTTTAGCAAATGTCATTCGGTTCGGCGCTTAGATCTACTTTAATATCCCTCAAAGTTACTGTCTAGATTCTTTTTATCTTGATATATGAGTATGATACAGGTCTTGAATGCTGAGAACTGCCAGATGGTTGGTGTATCTGATAATATTTATAGGCTTGTATGAGCTCCTGTATAGGATCTGTTTAAATGTTTGAAAATTGGAGTGGAGAATATGTTGTTTTCTTTATGGAAAAGATCCACAAAATGTTGTCAGCAATCATTTGGATGAAGCATTTCTCCCACCAAAAATAGTTTTGTTAAAGTAACATTTAGTCAAGGCATAATTGTTCAGAGTCCTGAATTTCCACCGGTTGTTCCAGGTTTTGAAAATCTATTCCCATTTCAGAATTTATGACTGCAAAATATTAAAGAAAGAGCTGTAAATGCTAGACTTTGATCTGCAGAGGGATGAGAGTAGGTGCAGCTTCCAGAATGCTGGACAATTTCAAGCAAGCCTAACAGGGTCACAACAGGCCATGCTAGGGACTACTGTTCTATATTTAACCGAGTGGGCAAATGTAATAAATACTATTCTTGCCAAGGTATTATTGAAGCAATCCCACACTCATTCGTTTTTTAGCTTAGGCAAATTGCAAACACGGACAAATGAAACCAAGTACCATTTTCATGTGATATTATATGCTTCTTCTGGGTAGTGCGACCAAGTGTGCATTCAGAAGTTCGAGAGCTGGAGCCTATTGTATGTGTCGGGAGCGTCGGGAGCCTCTGTTAAATGAATGATGCCTTTAAACAGTGGTTGCATTTGTAAGTACATTGAAACAATATTGTTGCAGTGTGTTTTGGTTAACCAGTTGCCCACCACCTGCCGCAGTTTTACTGCAGCAAGTTGGCTCGGCTGCGTGAACCAACTTAATTGTACATCGATGGCGTGCGGGGCTAAAATTCCAGGAAGAGATCATCACAGGCCTTCTGTATCCAGAAGGTGCCCTGGCCCAAATTCACAATCCAGATGCAGAGAGCCGGCTGCATGAGAGGCATTTTTCAGATGTCCTCCCTGGTACCTCTACCCAAAGAGCTCCCCAAAGAAGATGTAATGTCTGTAGAAAACGTGGATGTAGACGTGACACCCGCTTTTTTTGTTCCTCTTGTCCTGGCCAACCTGGTCTCTGCATCGGGGCACTGTTTCCATCGCTACCACACACTAGTAGAGTATTAGTATAGGGTACAGCATGGCACACGTCTTGGGCACACTTTCACACAGGGTCTTGAAAGATGTTAGATGGAAATTGCATTTTGAGAGACCCTAACCTGGAACGTTTATAGTTTTTTTACAGTTACAAAAAAAGTGTAAAAAAAGTTACAATTTTAATTTTTTTTTTTAAATGTAAAAATAAAAAGCCAAATATAGTTGTTGTTTTATTATTGTTAATTTTCTGTTCTTACTGTTTTACTGTACTTTGTAATATACTGCTATAATGTAATGATTTTTTGTTACTGTTTTTCATTGTTAACAATAGTTATCTTTGCAGATACCACCATTCTATTGTTTTACTGCACGGTGTACTATTATAATGTAATGTTTTATTGTTACTGTGTTTTATTGTTAACCATTGTTTGCTTTGCAGGTACACCCATCAGCTGCAGTACTGATTTGTTTTTTGAGAGCAACAGCGTTTGCTCTTAGCATATATGTAAACCAATGACTGCAGCGCTGTAGGAGGTGATTTAACCACCGCAGTTAGAAAAAAAGAGAATATATGGCGAAGCATAGGCAATGGGGGTGGACACAGAGGGCAGATCTCCCCTATGCTTTGCCATATATTTTTTAACACTTTTCTTGGCAGAGATTTCTTCATCCACAATGATCGATGCGAATTGAGAAATCTGCTAAGTTCTTTCTTTTGGGCTGTTTTCTTGGGCTCTCCTGTCCCACCGGGTAACCTGAGACTGCAGCTGATGGTTCTGTCAGCCATCCATAGAGCTGATTGGAGACCAGAATGGTTCCAATCATCTCTATGGCCTAAGATACCGGAAGCTACGAGCATTTCATGATTTCGGTTTCGCCAAATATAAACAGCGCCATTGGGAAATTGGGAAAGCATCTTATCACCAGTGTTCATTTTGGCAGCAAATTTCGATTTAGTTTTAGTCATAGTCTTTTGACTTAACCTCCCTGGCGGTATTCCTGAGTGTGGCTCAGGGTGGGATTTCACGGCTATAAGCGGTAACCCGAGCCACGCTCAGGGTGCCGCCAGGGAGCATCGCTGGATCCTTGTAGAGGTTACTTACCTTGTCACCGGGATCCAGCGATGTGTCCCTTCAGCATACGGCAGCTGGATCTTCCGCCCGATGCTGTAGAGCCCCAGCTTCCATCTCCTGCGACGTGACGCTCGCAGGGGGGTGGAACCGGCGGCAAATTTGAAAAGTTATACACACAAGCACACTGATTTCATTAAACTGATATTAGTTTGCCCCCCCCCCCCAGTGCCCTTTCCTCCATTTTACTGCACTATATATATATATATATATATATATATATATATATATATATATATAGTGCCTTGCGAAAGTATTCGGCCCCCTTGAACTTTTCGATCTTTTGCCACATTTCAGGCTTCAAACATAAAGATATAAAACTGTAATTTTTTGTGAACAACAAAAACAACAAGTGGGACACAATCATGAAGTGGAACGAAATTTATTGGATATTTCAAACTTTTTTAACAAATAAAAAACTGAAAAATTGGGCATGCAAAATTATTCAGCCCCTTTACTTTCAGTGCAGCAAACTCTCTCCAGAAGTTCAGTGAGGATCTCTGAATGATCCAATGTTGACCTAAATGACTAATGATGATAAATAGAATCCACCTGTGTGTAATTAAGTCTCCGTATAAATGCACCTGCACTGTGATAGTCTCAGAGGTCCGTTTAAAGCGCAGAGAGCATTATGAAGAACAAGGAACACACCAGGCAGGTCCGAGATACTGTTGTGTAGTCAGGAGAAGCAGCAGAATGTATTTTGGGGTGTAATTCCACATATACCTACTAACATCAATCACCGCCTTCAGGTTTTCTAAGGGCATAAATTATCTCATTTTACTTCCTCACTACCTATAACAGTTTCGGGGCCCTGAAATATCAAGATAGCACAACCCCCCCCCCCCCCCCCAAAATGACCCCACTTTGGAAAGTAGACACTAAGCTATTTTCTGAGAGGCATGTTGGTTTCATGGAATATTTTATATTTTGCCACAAGTTTCAGAAAATTACAAAAATGTATTATTTTTTCTTTTTTTTTTTCACAAATTTGTTATTTAAATGATGCCAAACATGCCATGGCTATATGTGAAATGACACCCCAAAATACATTCTACTGATTCTCCTGAGTATGGGGATATCCCATTAGGGATCAACCGATTATCAGCAAAGCCAATTATCGGAGGGCCGATATGCATTTTTCCCGATATATCGGTATCGGCCCTGGAACTTGCCGATATTACAGATATTGTGCGCGGCACACAAGAGACATCATTGCGTGTGTTGCTCCGTGAGCTGGGCCTATTACACACGTTCTGCCTTCTTAGGCCGCCTCCCTCACCTAGGACAGCGTCCACGGACCAAAAGCAAGCAAGCAAGCAGCCATTCAGCCACCCACCCAGGCACCCACAGCAGCCCTGTGCCAGCCAGCCACACACACAGGCCCTGGCCTCAGCCACCCACAGCCCCTGTGCCAGCCAGCCACCCACTACAGGTTGCAAGCCAGCCAGCCACAGCAGGGTGCCAGCCGCCAACCACCGACCCACAACAGGGTGCCAGTCAGCCAGCAGCCACATCAGAGCAGGGTGCCAGCCACAGCAGGGTGCCAGCCAGCCACCCACCGCACAACAGGGTTCCAGCAAGCCAGCCAACCACAACAGAGTGACACCAAGCCAGCCACCCACAACAGGGTGACACCAAGCCAGCCACCCACCCACCTCACAACAGGGTGACACCAAGCCAGCCATCCACAACAGGGTGACACCAAGCCAGCCAGCCACCCACCCCAAAACAGGGTTCCAGCAAGCCAGCCACCCACAACAGGGTTCCAGCAAGCCAGCCACCCACAACAGGGTGACCCCAAGCCAGCCACCCACAGCAGGGTGACACCAAGCCAGCCACCCACAACAGGGTGACACAAAGCCAGTCACCCACAATAGGTTGACATTAAGCCACCCACCCACCCCCCCCCCTCCAACAGGGTTCCAGCAAGCCAGCCACCCACAAAAGGGTGACACCAAGCCAGCCACCGACAACAGGGTGCCAGCCAGCCAGCAGCCACAGCAGGGTGCCAGCAACCACAGCAGGGTGCCAACCAGCCACCCATCCAACAGGGTGCCAGCAAGCCAGCGACCCACAACAGGGTGACACCAATCCAGCCACCTCGCTGACGCGTTTCCTCCGAGTGGACTTCTACCGAGATAGGAGCGATGATCCCTCCTATCTCGGTAGAAGTCCGCTTGGAGGAAACGCGTCAGGGAGGAGGCGCTCCGTCACTAACCAATCCGCGGACTGCACTGCGCTTTTGATCCATCATAAATGTAAGTGTATCTGGTCTTTTTCGGAAATAAAGCACGAAGGATAATGCACTATTAGCCCCCTCTTTTTATTTTTGGTGTATACCTGCAATACCGGCCAAGTTTTGCACCTTTACGGGATAACAGGAAGCCAAAATTGGGGGAACATCCGCTTAGACACAGCTGATGGTGAAAGGATATCCAGTGGTTATTTACATCTATGCCAATATCTGATCTGGTAAGAGGATATGTACTCTTGACTGTTCACGAGGTGGGCAGAGCTGGTTTATCTATATCACTGCACATACGTATGTTCGTTTTTGCACCTTATTTTCACCCGTCTGGTAAGGGGAACACCTGCACTTTCTAAAGCAAGCATCTTTTGTTTGTTGAGTTCAATTGTTGAAGTGGGATCCTTCATTGAAGCACCAATGTGATTTAATGCACTTTAGGACTTTTATGAACTTTATGGACTTTTTCACGTTCAAGATCCAATTTTATCTTATTTATTTGTAAACAGAAAATCCTGGCGCTGTGGTGCCGGTGATCAGACGGCAGGGCTGGAACAATGGGGTCGGACAATGTCCAAAGGGGTCCACCATGAATTACACTTCCAAGTCCGGGCTGCTGCCTACCCTAACCCAGATCCCAACTGGGAGGAGAAAGTAATGACACAAAAAAACGGGTATGATGGCGCTCCCGGACAAAATGGCACAAAAAAACTTGAGCAGCATCCAAGTTTTTTTGTGCCATTTTGTCCGGGAGCGCCATCATACCCGTTTTTTTGTGTCATTATCTTATTTATTGCAGTCTTTTTGGTTTTACACCCATTGTATGCACTGTTTTATATTTTTAGCGCACTATGTATTTATCAATCAGCCACCCCAGGGTGCCAGCCAGCACCCACAGCAGCGCAGGGGGTCAGCCATCCAGCTGCCACAGCAGGGTGCCAGCCACCCATCCACCCCACAACAGGGTTCCAGCAAGCCAGCCACCCACAACAGGGTGACACCAAGCCAGCCACCCACCACAGGGTGACACCAAGCCAGCCAACCACCCCACAACAGGGTGCCAGCAAGCCAGCCACCCACAACAGGGTGACACCAAGCCAGCCACCCACAACAGGGTGACACCAAAAATTATAAAAATTTCATATGGGTACAGTGTTGTATGACCGCGCAATTGTCATTCAAAGTGTGAGCGCTGAAAGCTGAAAATTGGCCTGGGCAGGAAGTGGGTGAAAGTGCACTGTAGGCAAGTGGTTAATAAACAAACATTAATATGTTCAGTACCAGATTTGTGCCAAAATTTGTCTTTATTTTTCAAAACTTTAAATGTTCAAAATATCGGCCAATATCGGCCGATACCAATATCTAGTGACCAAAATATTGGTATTGGTATCGGCCCTGAAAAAAACATATCGGTCTATCCCTATACCCCAAGTGTGGGATTTTTTGGCAGTCTAGCCACGTACAGGACCCCAACATCCAATCACAGGCTTTCTAAGGGTGTAAATTGTTGATTTCACTCCTCACTACCTATCACAGTTTCAGAGGCCAAGATAGCACAAAAGCCCGCCAAATTACCCCTTTTCGGAAAGTAGACGTCCCAAGGTATTTGCTAAGAGGCATGGTGAGTATTGTGTAGCTCTCATTTGTTGTGGAAAATGAAGAAAGAAAAGGAATTTTTTTTTTTCTATTTTCAATTTTGTACTGCCCCGCCATTTTAGCACTTCAAGGAATGGGATAGGTTGTCAGAAAGTAAAACTGTGTAAATTCCAGTATATGTTAGACGCTATAACTTTTGCACAAACCAATAAATATACGCTTATTGAGGTTTCTTTAATCACAGACATGTAACTAAATACATTTTGGCCTAAATGTATTACAAAAATGTAGTTTATTGGATATTTTATATAGGAAAATGTAGAATATTTTATTTTTTCTCAAAATTTTCTGTCTTTTTATTAAAAACCGCAGAGGTGATCAAATACCACCAAAAGAGAGCTCTATTTGTGGGAAAAAAGGACATACATTTTGTTTGGGTACAGCATTGCATGACTGTGTAAATACCAGTTAAAGTCCAGGCAATGCCAAATTGCAGAAAATGGCCTGGTCATGAAGGGGGTAAAACCTTCCGGTCCATAAGCGGTGAAAGACTATATGAATGAAAACTGTAAACAGTAGTTGCAGGCTTCATATCTAAATACATTTAACCTCTTCAATACTGGGCACTTTTACCCGCTTCCTGCTCAGGCCAATTTTGAGCTTTCAGCGCTGTCACACTTTGAATAACAATTGGGCGGTCATGCAAAGCTGTACCCAAATTAAATTTTTATCTTTTTTTTTTTCACACAAATTTTGGTGGTATTTATTCACCGCTGTAGAATGATAGGTAAATGGTGCTGCGCTGCCAATTAAGTATTGTAATGTTTTATATGTCAAAGTGCGGTGACTCTATAAAACTTATTTTTTTTTTTATAAAATTCCTATTTGTGATGTTCTATATATCCAAGTGGGGTCTAAATAAAAACTACTTTAAAATAAATGTTCTAATTCCTATACAGAATCACACATCCTGTTACAATATAATCCAAGTGCATATAAATCACATAAAAAGCCACCAAAGTGCACTGTACAATCATGTAAATTTCAAGAGTGAATGATATTGCATTTAAAATGTTCACAGATAAGACCATATGATGGTTAATATATAAAATAAAAAATAAAATGAAAAAAATCTTCAATGACAAGAAAAAAAGTTCTTATAATATTCTAATATTAGGTGTCCATATGAAATTCTTTAAGGTGTCACCACAGTGCTCTCTGGCCTCTCGCCTGGATTTTGCTTAAAATAAGCATGTACTGTAGTATTATCTCACCGTTGTTGTTGCTGTATAACCTCGCCACTAGGTATCCTCTGTAATGTTCCCCACTGCTCTATTTCCTGTGTGGGTAATGTGTACTTTCGGTGACTTCTAGGGGTCCCCTTGCCATTTGATTCAGGATGGGGTTATATGAAAGATAGTCCATGGTGTAGTAAGTTTGTGAAGTAAAGTACGTTTGTAAATAAACAGCAGTAACTCACATTTAAAACGATCTGGCAACAATCCACGAGCGCCGTACTAGTTTCTGTGTTTACGTCACTTCTGGTTACCTCCGCTCACTGCCTGTTGCGGAGGCACTAATATGCAGCACTGATAGGTCACACTGATAAGCAGCACTGATGGGCACTGATAGGTGTCACTGATGGGAACTGATTGGTGGCACTGATGGGCAGCACTTATGGGCAATGATAAGCAGCACGGATAGGTGGCACTGATGGGCACTAATGAGCAGGCACTGATGGGCACTGAAAGGCAGCATCAACTGACACCACTGATGGGCACAGATTGACATCACTGATGGGTACAAATTGGCATCACTGATGGGAATAGTTTGGCATTACTGATGGGCACAGACTGGCATCAATGCTGGGCACTGTTGGGGCTCCACTGATAATCAGGACACTGATGATCAGTGCCCTAAATATCTGTACAGGTCTCCCCTGTGGAAGGATACCACTGATTGGCTCTCCTCGCCTTAGGAGAGCCATTAACTGGCATTTCCTTGTTTACATGTGATCAGCTGTGGTTGGACACAGCTGACCACATGGATAATGAGCCGCGTCTACCCCCAAGATCGGGGGTTGCGCCATGTCCCAGGGACACAGTACGCCCGCGATCGCCTAGCTAAATTCCCCCACAGGTGCACAAACATGGTGAGACTGGGGCAATGTCCTTCATCCCAGATCAAGAGAGAATCCTGCCCGCCGTCATTGGTCTATACGGCGGGCAGGAGGTAGTTAATGGCATATTCTACCTTTTTGAGAAAATAATATATGCACCAACTTAATTTAAAAAATTTGCATTTATTACATTTTTGCACTCAAGCCTGCAGTACATTGCAACTGTGACCAGTGCATTGTGTGTGCAATGTAAAATCTCATGCATTGTTTACCTCCAGCCTCAGGTCCATACAGAGTACAAGAACCTTCTGTTATGGGGCTGACGGAAGTGCTGACAGAACTAAAATTGAGATGATGTCAATGCCCTGCTTCTAGCATTCTGTGCGGAGTCCCTCTGTCACGATAGCAGACAGGACTTATATTTTTATTGAGCGATTCCAGTGAATGGATGACATATCTGTGCAGAGAAAGCTATACACAGTCACACTGAATTAAAAAACCAGAATGAAGAAACAACAAGCAACTCACTATTCTGCTAAGGGGTGAATGGCGTTAGGTTCCTGGGCATGGTGTATGCTGTCATGCTTTTCTCTAAATATGTGTGTAATGTGAAACATGCTCCCAAAGGTGGACTATGCCTTTAAATAATATTGGCATAATATACATGATTTACTAAAACTGGAGAGTTCAAAATCTGGTGCATTCAATCAACCCCAATGTATCTGAGTTAATGCTTCTATACAAATCAAATATGTGTCCTTTGATCTGCACAAAATGTCAATTCCAGCAAAACTGCAATTAAAAAAAGGTTATCCATTTTAACCTTTATAATCTGTTGTTCAACCCTGTTATCTTCTTTTATATAAGTGACTGGAAGTAGCTTTACCTTTATTGTAAAAATAAATTCACGTTGCACATTTTTAAATATTCTAACAATATATGAAAAAAGTTCACTTGTTTCGACTGCCTACATTTTGCAGCAATTTTGTATTGCATTTATACATAGACCTTTTTTCTGCAAAGGATGTTAGCTTTTAATGAAGGTAACAATTTGCGTCATTTAATTTAGGAAAAAAGGAAACAACTAAACAATGGTAGATCAACAGATTGTTAACATAATTATCATAATCTGCACCATGTCACTCCTTAGTTGTGGCTTACCAGTATAAAACACCTATAGCTTAGCTGCAAGAGTAATTTGTGAATGTAGCCAAACCCATTATTGGCATTACGAAAGTAAGTATAAAGATAAACATTTTTTTTTTTTAGTTTTGGGTAGAGTTGGAAAGGGTTGGAACTCCTGTGAGTTTTTTTTATTTTCTATTGTTTGGGTCCCTGCTTGGTAGATCCAGCCTTGGTAGATCCTGGTAGGGACAAAAAAAAGAACAGATATCCAAGATTTTACAGTTGTCACTGGAACAAAAATAAAGAGGAGGTATTGGGCTCACCTCACTATGGCGAGATTTCCTCTCCCGTTCTGTTGTATCTCCAAGGCAGAAAGAGAAGGGAAATCACCCTAATGGGTGATTTCCCAAAAATAAATATTTGGGTTTTTGTATGTTTTAAAGGAAACCAGGAAACCTGTTGATCTCCTCTATTGAAAGTGAAAGTTCACTTACTGTTATATTGACTTTTTGGCTTCAATTCTTTTTCAGTCACTGACTAAACAAGTATGCATATCAGGAGAGTTTTGCCATCACTTCCTGCCGGCTTGTTTCAGGTCTGTAATCTAGTCACAACATGATTCCAAGCTGGGAGCTCCCACATTTCTCCTATTTTAGCTTTCCTTTAGTGCATTTTTTTGAGCATGTCTTCACCTTTATCCCTTCATGACCAGGGTCATAACAAGCCTTGATGCCCAAATCCAATTTTGCAACTTTGGCATGTGTAAGTAAAAGTTTAGATATCATATCATATAGAGTATCTATGTGGAGGACTGATTGGGCTTTAATTTGTAGTTAATGTAAATGGCTGACTTTGTTTTATTATCATGCAATAACTGGCCCAAAATAGTAAAATATATATTTATATATATATATATATTTCTTTTTTACATTTTAGCTGTATATATAGCAATTACCATGTCCCACACCAAAAATCTGCAAAATAAAATTTACTACTCCAAATAATCCCGGTGATACCACCTGTGTGCATTATTTGTTCTTTGTACCTGTAGAAGACTCAATAAACAATAGTACGCATTTTTTTTACTTTTCTTCATCCTACCTAAACATACTGACCATAACACTAGCACTAACAGACGCTTACACTGACACACTGGGGTTGATTTACTAAAGGCAAATGAACTGTGCACTTTGCAAAGCGCAGTTGCACTTTGCAAGTGCAGTTACTCCAGAGCTTAATAAAAGCAGAATCTGCCTACCTTCCATCATCCAATCCTTTGCAAGAAAAAATGCTGCTTCTCATTCGTTCATTGACGGACACAGCTCTACAGTATCCTGAACTATTGGATTATATCGCCCCCTACAGGAGTAGGACACTAGGCAGAAAAAAAAAGAATTGGCTACTGTGACGGTGGCGGGTATCAGACCCCTGGCCTTCTCATCCAACTCGTGACCAAAGACCAGGCAATCTTACACCCTGCCGTCACTTGCGTAACAATGCCACTCTCAGCTGCACCCGGCACACAGATTGTCCAGCTTGCGGGACCACAATCTAGATGCCAGCAGACTGAGAGCGATTGTCACCGGGCTAATTAAACCATTAACCCTTTCTCTGCCACCACCCCTACGTTATGATGAGCCCAGAGGACTCTCGTAATTTTAGAAATACCAATTATGACTTTAGAATAATCATCTGTAACACACACTGTCACCTCAGACAGGAATGTTCAGATGGTTAATTCTATACAGTAGCGCTCTTCCAAGAGGCAGGTTCTGGTTAGCTTGCGTTTAAGAGCTTAGAGACAAAATTAACTCTTTTCAAAATAAGGTTTAGTTATAAAAAAGGTTAAAATTGGTGCAAATAAAAATATATTCAGAAAAATGGGTTACAAAGAAATAGAGACACAATTCAGCAATTTAGAAGAATAGATAAAGAATTAGAAATTAAATACTTGCATTCAAAAGTCCTGGTATTATCTTAGTTTCAGAAGCTGAACATGTGTGATCGGTCCTTCCTTAAGCGATGTTACGGCTTGATGTTAAAATTGAGAACTGCCAGCTCTATTAGCTTCTCTCCTTTTCTCTGACCCCCAGGGGGGTGTCACCAGAAGTACTTGACCAATAAACACGGGGGCCATGGGTGGCCCCGGAAGCTTAGTAAAATGCCAAGACACCTCCCCCTTAGACAGATTACTAACAGAATTCATAATTCGAAATATGTAATGGTTACATTCTTGAAACTGATAGTCCATCGTTCCTTCCTAAGGTCGTTTTTGATTTCCATTTTAATGAAGACATTGTGTTGCCTTCCCTGTGTCCCTGGCCTAAGCATCTAAAGGAGTTTGCTTTGCATGCCGTGGATGTGGTTTGGGCGATTTGGGTGTATTTGGCAGCCACGGAGTCTTTTCAGAGGTAAGACTCAATGTTTGTGATTATGGACGGGCCAAGAAAGGGCTGTTTGCTTCTTCTGCGACCATTTCCAGATAGATCAGATAAACAGTGACTCAGGCCTTTTTGATCAGGGGTCAAGTTCCTCTTTTCTCTGTAGCAGCACACTCTACTCGAGCGCTTAGTGCTTCTTGGGCCATCAGGCGTTGGTAGCGCAGGTCTTGGAAGGCAGCCACTTGGTCGACAGTGCACACTTTCACTAATTTCTATAAAGTGGATGTGTTGGCATCTGCGGATGCTTCCTTTTGTTTTGCAGGCTACTGTTTATAGGGTCTGTTTCCTGTTTGGGGGTGTATTGTTTAGGTCAGGCTCCAGTTGTTTTTTTTTTTTTTTTTTTTAGCTCCTGTTTACCTGGTGTGCTATTTTGTTCAGCATTGGGATTTTTGTTTTTCCACCCTTTATGTTTGGCACTGCTTGGGGACGTCCCAATTGTTCAGAATACTGGAGAGCTGTGTCCATCAATGAATTCAGAGAAATGGATTTTACGGTAAGTCAAAAAATCACATTCTTTGCATGTGATTGGGTACTCTTTGCAGAGTGAAGCTTTACCTCATTTACTAAGCTCTGGAGCAACTGCACTTTGTAAAGTACACAGTCTATTTGCCTTTAGTAAATCAACCCCACTGCCTCTCACTAAAGTAGATCAAGCCCTGATCTAGTTAATCTTTGTTTATTTTATTTTTTTAACATATTTTTTAATTTTCACAGATTTCTTCTCTAGCTAGGAGGAAAAGATACAAAGTATATGTTCCTCTTTACACAGGAGAAACAATTCCAAGGTGGATCTTCACAGTAGTGATCACTGTTATTGGCTAATCACAGTGATCACATGATCAGGAGCCAGTTTTCCCAGCCTCCAATTGTTAGAACGTGATCCAGAGTTGTCGATAACAGCTCAGTCTCAGTGGTGAGAGCGCATGATCAAATGCACTTCCAGCACAAACACAGGAGTCCATATATGCAGCACCCATCAATAAAGCCCAATTCCTGAATACCGCATATATATATGTGAGGGTTAATGCACCCTATTTTTATTGTTTTGTGCTTGTTCCCATTCTAGGTCAATAAAACTTGCAGGTTACATTGACAGTATTTTTCTGGAATAATGAATGGGATATAAACTATGCTCTGAAATATCAATCCCCCTGTTCCACTATTTTAAATGCAGAATATTCAATTCAAAAAGCTTTCTGGAATATTTATATACAGTATTTATAAATTGATATAACTCTTTTAGAGACAGTTCACACTAGAATGCGGTGCGGGAAAGGTGCGTGTGGATGGGGCTTACTGCACCCATCCACACATACGGGGGTACCTCTCCTCTCGTGTATTCGCTCATCAATGCCTGAGACCAGGTGGGTCTGTGTTCATGTGAAAGTCAACATTATGGCAGTACCCTAGCTTAGTGTTGAGCCGTACACTGTGTGCAAGAGTATAACAAACAAGTTCTTCTGTAAAGCATTCCGTCCCATGTCACTACACACCTTTCTCGTTGTATATTTCATTTAGAAGGGACACCGCAGAGCCTTTTCCCTACCCACCAGCTCAGCACAACTTCACCACCTCACTCCCAGTGACAGAATAGAGTGCCCTCGTGCACCTAGCATGGATCTTATGCATGTACTAATAAAACTCTATATAACCATGCGGGAAGGTATATGAAGGTCTCCGTACCGCATGTCCGGTCCTAGATACTTTTGGGGAAACCATCTGCTAGGGAGGGAGCCAGAACACCAACCCCCACAGCTACTGGAGGTCCTGTCACCTATGCCAGGTTCCACGCTTTACGACTGGCTGCCATAAATTCCCACCTGTTCTTGGTTACCCATGGCAATTACTCTTCTGTTCCAGTTCTTCTACCGAGTTAACACTTTGTAATGGCCTTGCTTCCATTCCCCAAGTATTCTTACAGGTCCTATTCCTCATACACCATATATCACCATGCACTACTTTTGAATGACTTCTGATCAAGCATGCAATGGTTAGGAAGTTTTACTGCAACACTTGTAAATATTACAACATAAAGTGCGACACAGTCCAACTCCTATCTATTATTTGTACCTGTAAAGGTGTGAGTCCATTATTGGTAGTGTCCATTTCTGGTGAATCCCTTGAGGTGGCAGATGAAGGCTACATCCTTCCAGGTGACAAGGATCCTCTTGTTCCCATGCAGTCCTGCACAAAAGCTCCCTGAGCCAGGCCTTCCCCCTATTATATATATGGACTGAGAAGAAAGGCAGAACCCAAAAAGCCTGGGAAACCGGCATCCCACAATTTAACTGTTCCATAACCTGGGCAGTCTAAGCTTACTCACTTTCAAAAATAAGTTGGTACTAGCTTAAGGCTAGCACAACAAACATTTTTTCCATAAATTGGGATTGTCTCAGATGTTTGCAGGAATCTAGCAAACACAAAATGTTTTTTTTTCTTTTTTTTTCATTTCTGGGTTCTAATAAGATAGACCTGAAGGTCTACAGAGTAGCAAATGTATAATTTTGGCTCTAGCTGAAGCACAAGGGGAATTAGACTTTCAGTGGAACATAATCAGTAAAATGTGAAACAAGGCCAGGGATCAAGAGGGGCCTGTGGTTAGAAACAGATTGGAAGACAGTCAGATAAACAAGGCCAAGTGACTCATATCTACTTTCATATTGAATAACTGAGACGATACCAGTTTTCACTCCAAATTACTGATGAAGGGTTTGAGGATTAAATATGATTTCTTTGTCTGATGTCATGTGTGCTTGGTTAAATGCTATGTACTTTTACAGTTATGCGTTTAAGTAATTGTATAGTGCACAACAGTACTAACAAGTTATGCAGTGAACTAAATCCTTATAAGAAAATTGCTCTGGGTGCCAATAAAGGTCTATTGTTAAAAGAAAAATGCCAATCAATGAATTTAAGGGCTAGTGTAAATATGGGGCATATATGTGTGAAGGTTTTTGGTCACTTTCAGTTGGACGTGTTTGGTAATGTTAAAGACTTTTGTCACTCATCCAAGTAGTTAAAGAATCTACTTGGATGAGTGGATCGACATTCTCAAGTCCTATTGTGCCTACAGGTACTTGCTGTGAGACATATTCCGGTTCTTGGGATGATTGAAAGTATAACTAAAGGCAAAACTTTTTTTTAAGTGAGAGAGATGAGAACACTTGTCAGTTTCATTTTCTATCTGTGCCCTTATTTTGGAGATTGCCTCTCTATTTTTCCAGTTTATTATTATCAGTGAAAATTAAAGTAAAAGAAAATCACAAATTTTGGGTTGTCCCCAGAAAAGTAATAGAGGGGAAATCTTCTAATAGGGACACTAGTTCTGATGGCCTAGGGATTCCATAGGGGTTCCCCAAATGTTTTGGGTTTCCTCTCACTTCCTGTTTTGGCTATGGGACAGGAAGTAAAGAAAAATATCCACAATGGGACACGGATGGCAAAAAATAAATCAACAAGGGTTATAACCCTCTCTTACTCTATCCAAAATTTAAAAAAAAGTTTTGACTTTAGTTCTACTTTTAAAAATATTTTTCATTTTCATTTACAATTTGGATTGTCTTCCAGGCTAAGGCTACATTTCCTGTAAGTTTGAGACTCCCGTATATTTACCTGAGGACCCTCTTCTCCACTTGTTTAAAATCCTGACATATCTTTTCTATCCTATTTTGCTTTACTGCCCTGCCATACCTAGCAGTGTACATGCTGTGATACAAAACTCTAAGCAGTGAATATAAAGATTTAATTGCTGTCATTCACCTCTGCTCTGCCCCTTCTTTCCCACTTAGACAGTCAAATAAAAATAGCAGTGCTCAAAATATATGTTCCAAAAAGTCCTTCAGTGTGATCTGAATAAACACTGCGAGAAGAGACCAATATATCCACCACCAAGGAAACTAAAGCATGCAGCGTCTTACCAGATAACACTGTTTTAACAGCAGTCAGATATAACATGTATCAATCACTTGGACATGCTAAATCTGATCAGGAAAAGGCATATGTCAATCGCTTGAACCTTTGGATCCGATCACATAATCCTCATAGGTACAGTTTCCAAGGCATATACGTGGAGAAATAACAGAGCAATCATTGCGCAGACATCTTTAAAAGTATTTATTAAACCAATAAAATGTGCACACAGGATACTCACACTTTCTCCAACACAACAAGCAAATAAAACTCCAAAGATGTGGTGTGGATTTGTTTCAAGCCAAAAATTTGGCCGATCTCCAATGACATGTAACACCAGTCATGTGGTTAGGCTCCTCCCAACATGTTTCATCATAGCTGACATCATCAGGGGACTTAGACAGCCATTGTCCATTTTAACTGGTGTGACAAATGTATTAGGAATGATGTTTGGGTTCACTGATACTGTGAAATTTGTGCAAATCCTGTGTGAAGTTTGCAGTCTCAGTGAATTTCACCAGGCCAAATTCTGTGTAGCCATAATGCACTGGCTGGTCTTTAAAATCAGGCTGGCTTGCTTGGGAGGGCCAGAAATTGGGTCTTTGTTATGTGCCAGCCACCACACTATAAAAAGGTGGGTTCGCAGCAACCATTTGTCAGTATGTGTTGAAGTAATTTAGGGAAAGCTGACAGTCTATGTTAGTTGCTGTACAGTTCTATAATACTCTGGATTTCAGTGTAATGGGTCACAAATTAAGCTCTCCCCTGTGTTCACATCTCAGACACCCATCCTTTTTTAAAATAACTTTTTCTGTGTGTCAGCGACAGCTGTAGTTGCTCTTTGGCTGCTGGGCCCCTGATTGCACCCCTTTTTTTTTTTTTTACTTCATGTTTATCCATATTTTTTTATTTCTATTTTATTAACATAATGGGTTTGTGTTTAGGCCCCGTTCACAATTGTGTGATTTGTCCTGCGACTTGGGACTGCAAAGTCGCATGATAAGTCCTACCCCATGATTTTCAATGAGTACCATTCATATCTGTGCGATTTCAAGTCTCAGTGACTTCAAAGTAGTCCCTGCACTACTTTGGTCTGGCTTTGATGTGACTTGAGGTCCATATACCTCAAGAGATTACACAGGCATTGCTTCAAATCGGATCAAAGTTGCGTCAAAGTCGCGCGACTTCCAGGTCGCACAAGTCTGAAAGGGGCCTAAGTGTTTCAGGGTTTATTTTATTTTGCTAGGACCTTTTTTTTATTTTGTATGCAGGGTGCACTGACTGACTGGCTGACACAACTAAAGTTGCTTTTTGTTTTCAGCATGTCACCTCATACTGTAAAATCAAGTGTGCGAAAGTGTTGCATGTTTATTCCCCTTATTGCCATAGCTACCATTTAATTTAGGTAATTCCTTTTATTAAAAATGTCAGGCAGACTTAAAGTGAAAGGCAGAGGTTTTTCATACAGAGGTACTGGGGGGAGCAGGTACTGCAGTAGAAAGCAGTGGTTAGGCCACACTATATAGAGGCAGATCAAGTCTGTCTATTTTATCTTGAAGTAACAATACTATAAACCCACAGCATGCCCGGGGCTTGAACGGTATGTGCTGGAGCTTCTTGCTTGCCCTGCAGCCAATGTGCTGTCTGAGAGGCCTTTCAGCAAAGGTTTTGTTACAGAGAGGCGAATCTACCTCTCCCCTGACCCTGCTCACTTTCATTAAAATTAACTGGTATTGCATTACCAATCACCACAAAACCACTGATGCCAATGAATAAACTTTATATATCATCTAGGCCAAAAATACCATTACCAGCTCTTGCCACCTCTCCCGGCCTATTCCGGTGCACTGTACGGCTGCCAAACAATCTTTTTTGCAGCTGCACCTCAGCTGCCAATTTGCTAATAGTTAATTAGGGTAACTCCTGCACTAAACCTTGAAAGTTGTTGCCTGTTTCAGTGCTCTGACACTGTAAAGGTGCCAAACAATCTTTTTGCAGCTGTACCTTAGCTGCCAAATTTCTAATGGTTGATTTGGGGTAAAGCCTGCACTGAACTTTAGAGTTTGCAGCCTGTTTTGATGCCCAGGCACTGTAAAAGTGCCACACAATGCTTCCACAGCTGGAGTTCATCTATTAAATTTCTAATGTTTGCTGAATAGTAAATCCCGTTTTGCATCAAAAATATTGTGGCCTATTCTGATGCTGCAGCATGATACAACCTGTCTTGTCCCTCCCTTTTATATTGCAGCCTAACCAAACTGCTTATATACAGCCCAGTCACTGTACAATATTTGTGATTACAGTTTCCCAGATAATACACTCTAATGTTTATTTCAAGAAAAAACCTTCCTTGACTCTCTCCCCTGTATTGGGGCCTAATCAAGCTGCTTACATACTCTTTATTTATTGAATGAAATTTGTATCTCAGATAATACACTCCAACTTTTGTTACAAGATAAAACCTGCCTTATCTGTTTTTGTTTGTTGTCTATTCAGGGCTGGTGTACTGTCCTGATACCAGCCAATTTCTACCAAACAAATACTTGAAATCTGTATTTTTAATATTTTGGGAATAATTGGGGACACAGGAATAGCAGTGGGTTCAGAAAAAAAGGGCAGACAATACAGTTACAACTTACAATATGATTCAATACAGGAGGAATCAGAGGGCGCTGCCCGTTAGAGCTTACAACATAAAATGGACGGTCAAATGATACATAAGATAATAACTGTGGGGGATGAGCTGATGGAGATGGTGGAAGTTCAGTTGTTAGGTGGAGATGGGATAGGCTTCTCTGAAGAGAAGGGTTTTCAGGGATTGCCTAAAAGTCAACAGAGTAGGAGATAGCCGGACACATTGGGGTGGGGAATTCCAATGGATGGGAGAGGCTCAGGAATAGTCCTGGATGCAAGCACGGGAGAAGGTGTTAAACTTGAACAGTAAGACGATGCAGTGTGTGAAAAAAAAAGCTCACAAATAATACTATAAACTGTCACTGGAAAATATTCAAAAGTTGATTGTTTCAAGAGTAAACTTTTCAATAGCTTTTAGATCTCTTCCTCCTACTACATTTAACAGTCAATGGAGGCCTATAGCCACTTGATATAAAATTAAGATTGGGGTTGCTGCTGCTGTGTTTAAGCCAAGCAAAATGTATCATTTAAAAAAATTAAAAGTATCACATCCTAACAATTTGATGCCAGAATGAGGTGTTGCTCAGCTTGATGTAACGATGTCTGTGAAATTTTTACTTTTCTGTAACATCACCTACAGCTTAAAGGCATCTCAAAAACGTAATTCAAAGGGCTGGCGTTGTTTTAATGTTGCCCTCCAAGTTGCAATAAATGGACCCTCTCCCCACTGTACAGTACTTTTCAAAATGAATTTCTTGCTTTATTAAATATCTTTTGTGGTAGTGCCCAGCTCCATGTGCCCCTTTTTGACAACAGCTTGCCTATTAGTCTTGATAGCTAGAATTTGGTATTAGCCCCCCCCCCCCCCCCCCACCACCACCACCACCATCATAAAAATTAAATAGAGTTTGCTGATAAGTTGAGGTTTTGGGAAGTAAGGCAGGTTTTGATAAACTCCCTGTGATTTGAGCCTTGTTTATCCTTATATAATATGTATTGCATATTAAAAAGGATAACATTGATACCATTGGGCACAGTTTTAAAAGTTAAAGAAAAATACCTACCTGTCTAGCTATTTATGCATTAGGGATATATTTTACCTTTCTTTTTAATTCTTTTTTTCACTATTCTTTTAGCTAGAGTTCGCCTATAATGAAGAGTTTTTTTTTTTTTTTTCAAACAACGTAGATAGAAAATAGCATTCTAATATTTATTATTTGGTATTTTTTTAACTTACTTTACAGTATAAACCTCTGAAACGTATTATAGTGTCTGTTATTGTTTTGTAAATAGTAACTTTCTTTATCATTTATATCTGGTAAAAATTGAGCAAAAGCAGTGCAGACCAGAGGCTTACAATTGATGTCACTTGAGCAGTATGCTGGTATACACCTAGGAATGCAGGACACCTACTGTTCCAAAATTACAGCTGGTATCCAGAATGGCAGCTGGAACACAGGACTTTATTTGTATGCAATTGCAACTTTTGAACCGGTAAAATTCCAGAATTGTGAAATTCATTTTGGGAGGGTCTACAGTACATCCTTATTTGGCATTGGCCCATAAGGGAACGTTGGATCATCACATCTGCAATATATGTGAAGCATCTGGTGCATCTCCTACTGTCTTGTTACTTGTAATCTTACTCATGCACAATATCATTTTGCCTTTTCATTTTTTTTTTTTTTTTTTTTTTTACTCTTCCTTCTTGACATGTGACTTTTTCATTTTTCATCTTTTCTACAGCATTACATTTTTGCATTTGACAGTGCACCAGTTTTGATTTAATCATTTTAATTACAGCCTCTTAATAATAGAAATTATGTTATATATATGATATAGATTATTTATATGGTGCAGTTAATTTATTTGTATTATAAAATAAACTTCTAGAACGAATGCCTAGTATTGGAATCATATTTAAAATGCAGTTAAACCCAAAAACCAAAAATGTATTATATTGCAGCTTACCAGTCATTAGATGTGGTGGCTGCATCAATTTTCTTTTATTTGGCTTTTTTTACCCTCTGTGTTCACCTAGTAAGAGGAAGAGCATAAGGGCACATCATTCAGCAGCATTGAAGGCAAACTAATGAATTAAAGCCAAACTCCAGCTCACACTTTATGGTCACTTACAGCAAACAGTTTTTTTTTCTTTTGGGATACAAGTTTTTCATAAATAAATAAAAGCTGATCATTTTAATTACCCCTTCCAGTGTTAAAGGATAAGTTCACCTTTTGTAACAGCTAGCGGGGTGGAGGGGGGGAGATCGGGGAGGGGGAGGCGATCCCCACTAGCTGCCAGGGATCGGGGGGAGCAGGGGCTGGTGCATCTATAACATGTTAGATGTTACATCCTGAATCCGCACGATCCCCCGTTCTAACAGCTAGCTGACCCACTAGCTGTTACACTCCTCCTATCAGTATATTCCTTGCTAGCCTTGAACATTGCAGCACAAATAAGCTATGTACACTAGCTGCTTTAAAAATACACTTAGATTTTTTTTTTTAAACAAATTCCTACATGATTTGGTGTTTTTTGTCTGGCTGCTATGCAGTTTTTTTTTTTAATAGTGAAAATGTATTGAACAATTTCAATACTAAAAAAAATACAGTAGCAGTACAGAAAATTTGAGTTTGTCACAGGAACTGGTCAGCCAGATATGTACACAATCATTAAGAAAGCACTTGTTAGTGTGACCTATGCGGTCTGATAGAGACTCCTGCTGAGTATTGATCCCTATAGAAGTCATGTGGTTGATCTGTGTATGAGTAAGTAGGTATATGTTTTCAGACCTAAGAGGAATGGATCCAGTAGGGATCCAGCTAGAGAGAGGGGGAGAGGGAGGGTAATTGAGAGATGGGCATATAGGACAAAGGGAGGAAGGAGGAGGTAGGGGAAGGTGTTGGGTAGGTACTGATATATATATATATATATATATATATATATATATATATATATATATATATATATATATATATAGGTGCATCTTATAAAATTAGAATATTATCAAATAGTTAATTTATTCCAGTAATTCAGTTAGAAAAAGTGAAACCCATTTATGTTATGTAGATGTGTTACACACAGAGTGATATATTCCAAGCATTTATTTCTTTTAATTTTGATGATTATGGCTTACAGCTAGTGAAAACCCAAAATTCCGTATCTTAGAAAAGTAGAATATTACATAAGACCAATTTAAAAAAAAAGGATTTTTAATACAGAAATGTTGGCTTACTGAAAAGTATGTCCATATACAGTATAGTATGCACTCAATACTTGGTCAGGGTTCCTTTTGCATGAATTACTGCATCAATGTGGCGTGGCATGGAGGCGATCAGCCTGTTGCACTGCTGAGGTGTTATGGAAGCCCAGGCTGCTTTGATAGCTTCCTCTTAACAATAACCCACAGATTCTCTCTGGGGTTTAGGTCAGGCGAGTTTGCTGGCCAATGAAGCACAGTGATAACCATGATCATGAAACCAGGTATTGGTACTTTTGGCAGTGTGGGCAGGTGCCAGGTCCTGCTGGAAAATTAAATTAGTATCTCCATAAAGCTGGTCGGCAGAGGGAAGCATGAAGTGCTCTAGAATTTCCTGGTAGAGGGCTGCACTAGTGGACCAACACTAGCAGATGACATGGCTCCCCAAATCATCACGGACTGTGTAAAACTGCATTTCATTTAGAAATCAAGGTCCAGAGTCAGGAGGAAGAGTGGAGAGGCACGAATGCAAGTTGCATGAGGTCCAATGTGAAGTTTCCACAGTCAGTGGATCATGGTATCACTGTGCTTAATTTGCCAGCAAACTCGCCTGACCTAAACTCTATACAGAATCATAGACCATAGACCCAACAATGCAGATGAGCTGAAGGCTGCTATTAAAGCAACCTGGGCTTCCATAACACCTCGGCGGTGCCACAGGCTGATCCCCCCCCCCATGCCACGCTGCATTGATGCCCTAATTCATGCAAAAGGCGCCCAACTAAGTATTGAGTGCATTCTGTATTGTACATGGACATACTTTACAGTGGGTCAAAATTTTTGTATTAAAAATCCTTTTTTTACTGGCCTTATGTAATATTCAAATTTTCTGAGATACTGAATTTTGGGTTTTCACTAGCTGTAATCCAAAGTCATCAAAATTAAAAGAAAGAAATGCTTGAAATATATCACTCTGTGTGTAACACATCTATATAAAATATATGAGTTTCACCTATTGAATTACTGAAATAAATTTACTTTTTGATGATATTCTAAATTATGAGATACACCCCTCACATTTTTATAAATATTGTATTATAACTTTTTATGTGACGACACTGAAGAAATGACACTTTGCTACAATGTAAAGTAGTGAGTGTACAGCTTGTATAACAGTGTAAATTTGCTGTCCCCTCAAAATAACTCAACACACAGCCAATAATGTCTAAACTGCTTGCAACAAAGGTGAGTACACCCCTAAGTTAAAATGTCAAAATTTGGCCCAAAGTGTCAATATTTTGTGTGGCCACCATTATTTTCCAGCACTGCCTTAACCCTCTTGGCCATGGAGTTCAACAGAGCATCCCAGGTTACCACTTGGGTCCTCTTCCAGTCCTCCATGATGACATCACGGAGCTGGTGGATGTTAGAGACCTTGCACTCCTCCACCTTCTGTTTGAGAATGTTTGGGGTTGTTATCATGTTGGAATACTGCCCTGTGTGCCATGTGAGGGGAGTACTCACTTTTGTGAGATACTGTATATATATATATATATATATATATATATATATATATATATATATATATATATATATATATATATATATATATATATCTATATATACAGTGCCTTGCGAAAGTATTCGGCCCCCTTGAACTTTCATGTCTATGCATCTCATCAGAGCTGTGGTGTGGGGACACAAGGTGGGGTCTGGTGTGTTGCCCAAAAAAATACAACATGTCTGCATTTTTCCCAACACCCTGCATCCAAGGCAACATTGTGGTGTGAACAGTCCACATGGAAAACTATTGGTTTTTACGTGCCCTAGCAGAAAACTTGTATTGACCTGCTCAGGATAACACAGGTCACTGCACATGGTCTGAGTGAGCCCTAAAAGTTGTCTGGTGCGGCTTTTTTTACTTCTGCCATAGGCACTGCAAATGTTATTTGGTAACTATTGTTAGAACGCCATGGGTTGATTTACTAAAACTGGAGAGTACAAAATCTGGAGCAGCTCTGCACAGAAACCAAGTTTAATTGAGCAAGCTGAAGTTAGAAGCTTATTGGCTACCATGCACAGCGGCACCAGATTTTGCACTCTCTAATTTTAGTAAATCAACCCCAATGTGCTGGTATCCTGCAGAGCAGGCATGACCAGATATGTGGGGCTACACAGAGGAAAACATGCTCAAAACTAAATGAAGCAATACAGTTTATCAAGAACACAAACAACATAAACCCACCAACCTATACAAACACCAGTGAACACACCTGAAAGTGAAACTAACTAATTAACTGAGCTATGTACAAGTCAGGCAAGGGTACAAGGAACAACAGGCAAGATAGATCAAGAACAGGACCAGAATATGGACTGGGTTCACAGATAACAGGTTCAGGATAGCTGGCTTAAGGAGCAGTTAAACATAGAATGCAGGCTCACAAGTAGTGTTGAGCGAACACGGACTGTATTATTCGGGTCCGTACCGGATAATTGGATTTTTGTTACCCGGACACGGACCCGAAAACTTTACTGTATGTTCGGGTTTAAAATCCGTGTTCAGTAATTTTATTTCCTGTATGTAATGGCACGGTTTTAATGGCGGGCTTTCAACAGCCCATCAACAAGCGTTTAACTGGTGTGCCATAGAAGCCATCACAGCCATGCCTACTAATGGCATGGCTGTGATTGGCCAGCTGAAGCATGTGACCCAGGTCTTTATAAGCTAGAGACACAGCGCGCTGTGCGTCAGTCTGCTCTAGTGTAGGGAGAGAGCACACACAACGGTGCTGGCTGCTGCTGATTAGGGACAGACAGGGAAAAAAAACATTTTGCCCGAAAAGAATGCAGGGACAGGTCGGAGTGCAGGCAGGGAAAGATATTTGAGCATTTTAGGGACAGGCTGGAGAGAGTAGGCAGGGAGAGATTAGGAGACACAGGACAGAACAATCGTCCTTGCTGTGTGGGGGGTGGTGCAGTGAACGATCTTTTTGCCCTCACTTGAGCCCACTGAGGAGGAGGAGGAGGAGGGAGAAAAAAATATATTTTTATCAGTCTGTTGTGTGCAGCTTTCAGCTATATTTTACTACAGAGTGATGTTCTAATCTGCTATTTAAAAATTACAAATTTAAAGGGGAATGTTTTTTTTAAGAGCACTTGCCATGCTCTTAACTACATTTTGCTGCCATTTGCAGCACTCTAGCACTTTCCATTGGTTTTTTAGAGCCATTTTAGTGCCTGAAAGTTCGACTACAATGGGGTTCGGTGTTCGGGTAAAGTTCGGTAAAAGTCCGGGTCACGGAACCGGACTTTTTTTTCAAGTTCGGCCGAACACAGACATCCAGGTGTCCGCACAACTCTACTCACAAGTAAAATGCTAAGGCACTGAGAGATTCCTTAATAGAGGTAACCACCCTCCCAATAGCAAGCATCGGGTAAATACCATTTCCTGGGACCTGCTGATGACTGGGAGAAACGAGCTGGCTGACCCTGGACCTGAACTCATTGGAGGTCCATGAACCACAGTGCCACCAGCAGGTGTTTTACCCCCTAACACTATAGACCTTGGATCAATTATTAGTTTCATTTTGAAAATGCATAAAAAAAAAACAATTAAAATTGACCTATACTCAAAAAGTAAAATGAGCATTTCTGAAACATTTCGAATTGTTCAAAAGATTTACCTTTTACCCTAAATTCCTCCAGAAAAAAACAGTGGTGGGTAGAATTATTGCCTAAAAGCTAAATTTTGGTCTCATCTAAAAACAGCACTTTCTCCCACTTCTTCTCTGAATCATTTAGATATTCATTGGCATGATTGTACATGTGCCTTCTTGAGGAGGGAGATTTTCCCTGTTTGGAAGAAGAAAAATGCTGACTATGACACTAAGAACACCATCCCTACAGTCAAGCACAGAGGTGGAAACATTATGCTTTGGGGCTTTTTTTCTGCTAAAGGTACAGACTGATTTTTCCACATTGAGGGGCCAATGGATGGGGTCATGTATTATGAAATCTTGGAGAACCTTCCTCCATAAGCCAGAACACTGAAGATGGGTCATGGATGGGTCTTTCAGCATGACGATGACCCAAAACATACCACCAAGACAACAAAGGAGTGGCTAAAAAGAAGCACATTAAGGTCATGGAGTGGCCTAGCCAGTCTCCAGACTGGCTAATCCTATAGAAACTTTATGGAGGGAGCTGAACTTCAAGTTGCCAAGCAACAGCCAAGAAATCTTAAGGATTTAGAGAAGATCTGTATAGAAGAGTGGACCAAAATCCCTCCTGAGATTGGTGCAATCCTGGTAACCAACTGCAAGAAATGTCTTACCTTGTACCAACAAAGGTTTCTCCACCAAGTACTAAGTCATGTTTTGCTTGGGGATCAAATACTTTTTTTCTCTCTGAACTGCAACTCAATTTATAACATTTGTATCAAGTGTTTTTTTCTGGATTTTTCATTGATATTTTGTCTCTATCATTTAAAATACACCAGTGATAAAGAAAATAAAAAACTATAGATCCTTCATTTCTTTGTAAGTGTGCAAAACTTACAAAATCTGCAGGGGATCAATATATATTTTCCCCACTGTATGTTTGCAAATTACTTCACTCTATGCAAAATACATGGCATATAATTACTGTGCCAGGATCCATAAATGGTAGATCTTTCTGCAGCATCCTGAGAGAAAAGCACTCTTGGGGCACTCAGCAGAGGCGGGGGGGGGGGGGGAGCCAGGATCGCAGGCGGTTGACCCAAGAAGGAGGATCAGGGCAGCTCTGTACAAAACCATTGCACAGAGCAGGTAAGTATAAAATGTTTATTATTTAAATTTTAAAAAATGCAAACCCCTTATACCACTTTAATTTAAAAAAAAGGATAGTTTGTCATTCTTGTTAATTTGTTAACTTTGCAAAATAATTATTTTTAAACATTTTCGGTTAAACTTGCCAAAATTCTGCTATGCATTTGGCTCACAAATTTACATATATTTTTTAGTGTGAAAAATATTGTATTTTTTATTGTAAAGAATTATTACAATTTCATTATTATTTTCAGTATTTCTATTTAGAGGGTCACTTCCTACATCTCTGTTAAACTCTGCCTTTAAGTGACCTTTGAAATGATGCACATTCCATGACCATCCTTCCAGGGGGTAAAGTATATGGCTGTCTTCCCCATTGGTGGCGAGTTGGTTGGAATGGCATTCCAGGACCAATACACATTTTACAGCAGCTGTTCTCTTCTTGGCAAAGCAGCAGGGACGAGACCAAAGTAACACTATATTTGTGGGTCAGGAAGTAAAATCATTTAAATTCACTGCCCATATAATATAAGGAATGTCTGAAATGTTATTTATGAGGGTCATTCTCTCCTAACACCCAACCACCTCATCCTCATTAATTGGTTTGGTAGGTATTTTATAGTTTCACTGGTAATGCTTGCCAGGAGGTATTTAAATATTACATACAAAAATGGATATTATTACATGTTACAGTTCTTTAGGTCACATTCTCTCTTCCCCACTGAGGCACAGTGATAATGAGAGGGGGGAGGTTTATCAGTGATTCGAAGCAAAGTCAAGGCTTATGCGTTCATAGTAAGACTGGATTATTAAGCAGTGCTATTTCTTAGATACATTTACTTTTATGATTCCTGGCTTCTTTTATAAATGCTAGTAGCCTGGATTTCATGTCATTGATTTGGCTTCAGTACATTATGAGTCACTGACCTTGAAAACATATGTAGATCAAGAAAATCAGGGAGAAGTCAAAAGTCATTATCTGCATTATTGTTCAGGGTTACTAACCCAAAGGCAGGGGATAAACATGAAAGCAAGGCAACTAGAATTATTGGAAGGAAAGGTCAGCAATGGCCACCATGTTGTTGTCTTGACAGGTTTACTCTAAGCTCTGCATCCTATAACTAAGCTCAAGCCCCCATATAATTAAACCTGAACTTCAGGCACCATGATTTAAAGACTAAAG
The DNA here is from genome assembly GCF_965119305.1 of Pelophylax lessonae. NCBI lineage: Eukaryota > Metazoa > Chordata > Amphibia > Anura > Ranidae > Pelophylax > Pelophylax lessonae. Next base: position 209,491,396 of record NC_138775.1, on the reverse strand, counting down.
ATCAAGTTAATATGCCCTTTCTTTTCTTTCCTTTTCTTCAGTCTGACAAAAAACAGTCATTGAAAGTCAGGGTTAGAACAGCTTCTCCAGTACTTCTGGCCTTTGCCAACACCAGTACTGTAGCTTGCAATACAGTCTACATTGTGGACAAGTTTTAACCCCCTACCCTCTCCTGCCTAATGCATGGCCCTTTTTAAGACGAAGCTCAGAGAGAAAAGGAAATCCTGGAAATATCAATCACAGCAGAGGTCTGTACAGTATGTAGGGGTGATGTTGTGGTTGTGGTATGTCCCCTTTCCAAAATCCTAGGCAGAATACTATAAAAGCAGTCAGAAATCATTACTTGATCACTACCTGAAATTTCAACAAATGTTAGAAAGACAAAAATATTCAAACTACATACACTACAAAGCCCTGCCCCTCCTGTTTGTGCAGATGTTGGGATGTTAAGTTGAGGAATCGTTTGGGTTGACTAATAGTCATATATTAGGATATTTGATACTTGTTTTAACTTTGTGCCATTTTTGGCAGGAATAATTTAGGTGATTGACAATTTATATAATAATTTGTAAACACTGCTTTTAGAGCCCATTCACACTGGTACGACTTGTCAGGCGACTTGATCAGCCTGACAAATCGTGCACCATCGCGGTCCATTGTGTGGTACATGGTACAGGAACGGTTCTAATGGGAGCGACACAAGTCGCTCCGACTTAGAAAAAGGGTCCTGTACTACTTCGGGGAACCTGGAGTGACTTGCATAGACATTCATTTCATGAAGTCCGTGCAAGTTGTGCCGAAGTCGCGGTGCACGCGACTTCACAGGTCGCCCCCGAAGTCGTGCCGTTTCATTGCATTTCATGGTCTGTAAATGCAACAAGGTAACTCCTATAAAAGTTAGCAAATAATTAAATGGATACATCATATTTACAGAATATATATATATATATATATATATATATATATATATATATATATATATATATATATATATATATATATATTTTACCTTTTAGGTCCCTTTATATCTATTAAATCCCTCCCCTATCTATTGTTCAAAGAGATATTCTTGATAAGGAGTCCTTGAGAAAGGTGCAAGCACACCGAAGATGCTGAGCTCTGGCCAAGGTTTAGCACCCTGCTCACTCCCACCCAAAACAATGTCCCCAACATGTTTCACCCACAGCAGGGCTTAATCATGGGAATGAGGCTTTCCCATTATTAAGCCCTGCTGTGGGTGAAATATATTGGGGGCATGGTGCATGGGGCATGGTTATAGTAACAGTCGTAGTGTAGTTAGTACACTAACTAGAGTTTAGAGTGCTTGCAGTTAGTCCATCCCAACCCCTTTCACAGCTCACAGGCCAGCCTATATTCTCCTCCACCCTGCAAGGTGCCAAGGCCCTGGAGTCCACTGTACTCCACTGTCCAAATACCAGGCTGCAAACCAAAGACATTTAACTTCAGCTAAGGTTTATTGCAATGACAGCACACTGCTCACTTCCACCCAAAGCCATGCCTTCAACATATTTTTCCCATAGCAGAGCTTAAACATGGGGAACCCTCATGTCCATGATTAGGCCCTGTGGTGGTTGAAACATGTTGGATATCTTGCTTTGGGTGGAAGTGAGTGGTGTGCTGTGATTGCAATAAACCTTGACTGGAGTAGAATGTCTTGGGTGTGCAGTCTGTTGGATGGTGGAGTACAGTGACTCCAGGACCTTGGCACCCAGCAAAGGTGGAGGAGGATACAGGCTGCCTGGGAATTGTAAAAGGGGTTGGGTTCATCTAACTGCAAGCACTCTGTACTGATTACACCGTACATGTTATTATACTTTTAGTTTCAGGACTATATTCATCATTCTTCCTTAATTAGGGTACTGTGAAAAAAAATATAATATATATTTATTTTTTTCATTTACTTTGTGGCATGTTCGTTTATATTGTAATGCGTTGTCAATGCACAAAGCTACATTTTCAACTAGAGAAAAATCTTTAAGTTTAGGAATGTACGGTATATAGTTTCCTTTCTTATATAAAGGCCGAACTTGCCTCAGTTGTTTCCTTTTAACTTCAAGCAGCTGGCTAGGTGAGAGGATGTTACCATGGTAACCGCACATATTATGTGCCAGCAGCAGCAAAGCCATCACGGAGTATAGAGGTGTGAGCTAGTTTACGAGGCTCATGATTGGCTCTTTCATAAATTTAACAACCCCATCCCCACTGCATCCAAGAATTGCTGACCTCCCCTTGCCTTAATTTTTAGATGCATTTATAGGTTCTAACTACGTTTTTGTTAGCCTCTTATACTTTCTGGTTATTTAATTCTTTGTAAGGTCACCTAGTCATAAGTATGTTCCAAAATAGTTCTATAATGTGTGACCATCTGTACATTTTACACAGTAGCAGTCAAATTTCAAATAATAAAGTCCAACTTTGGACATAATAAAAATTGTCATCCATGACACAGTCTGTCACTAGCATTAACAAAGCAGTCTTTGTTTTCCTGAGCTCCCCGGTGTTTTTTACCTGTTGATCCTGCTGGTATTTTTGACTTATTTAACAGACAAATCTGTGCAGCAAAAGTGGAAGTTGGGGGATTGACACAAACCATTTAACGCCGACAGGAATGCTTACAATGATCAGTTTTTATACATTTAGTTAATTCTTTATCCCTAAAGAAAATAAATTGTTGGCTGTAACTGCCTAAAAAGTGTTAACTGGAGTTCAGCTTTAATGCGTTAGTCACTTATGAACAGTAAGGCCCCTCTAACTCTATTAGTACATCTAACACTATCTGCTCTATACAGTGCTGCTGTCCAAAAGTGTCTCTATTGCTCCTCCAAAGTTAGGGGAGCCACCCTAAGACAGGAAGAGTGTTATTGACCGAATCACCAGGGGATAAAAAAAAATCTAAATACAAAAAATGAATGCAGTCACTACATCTAAAGAATGGTAATACATTTACAATTATTATTATTATTATTATTATTATTATACAGGATTTATATAGCGCCAACAGTTTGCGCAGCGCTTAACAAAATGAGGGCAGACATTACAGTTACACTACAATTTGGAACAAAAGGAATCAGAGGGCCCTGCTCGTTAGAGCTTACAATCTAAAAGGGAGGGTCAATTGATACAAAAGGCAATAGCTGTGGGGGATGAGCTGATGGAGCGAGTGAAACAGCGTTATTAGTTAGTAGCCGGGTAGGTTTATTACACTTTAAAGATTAATTCCAGGGAGACATAAAAACAGTACTATTTCATATAGTTATGTGTATATTAAATGACAAAAAGCAGTAGAAGAGTCTTGAACTGTGTTAGTCATCGGCCCATGCAACAATGTTGTGGTTTAAGTGGCACCTTTTATTGGCTAACAAGTTAATAAAGATACAAGCTGTAAAAGAATGCAAGCAAATAACACCGCTAAATTCAGATCCAGCAGTAGGAGGGTGCAACCTGGGCCAAATAGTCTCTCGAATTGGCAGGCTTATGCGTTTCGGGAGACACACCCCCTTCTTCTTCTAAACTTTAGCTTGCATTCTATTACATCTGTGTATGTTTTTTGGCATTTGGTTTCAATAAAGGTTTTTGGTAATGCACTCTGCGTTTGTGCCCTCCTATTTGTTTTTACAATTCACAATTTGCAAGGGACATAAGGAAGGTCCCTTGTGTCTTTATTAACTTAAGTTTGCCAATAAATGGTATCCCTTAACTTACAAACCTTCTGCTTAAAAATAAATGAATGAATTGTTTAAATAGGCTTAGTGTATTTTCCTACTCATCAGGGCTCTGGCTGAGAGAGGAAGGGGCAAGCAAAGCAAGTCAGGGTTTACTTTAGTGCACTGTGCTGTCAGCCTAACACTGGGGGCTTGCAGACAGGAGAAGAGAGCAAAGTGGGGGTCTCATCAGTGCAGTGATGCTTCTTCACTGTCTAAACAAGCTAGGAGGGTGTGTCAGTGACCAATATGTATTGTGCATGGTTACTAACCCCACTGTTTGCATGGTTATTAACCCCACTGTGTGCATGGTTACTAACCCCACTGTGCTGTCTTGCAGAGGTGCTTAAACCACATGCGGGGGAGCAAATTTATAAATATTTTTCAGATGAAATAGCTCAGTTATATGTATTTCAGCCCTGACTTTATGTTTGATGCAGAATATATTGAAAGATAAAACAATTATGAAATCTCAATGGAACTTGTTGCTGAGAAATAATTGAAAGTGGCAGATGCTTTGAAGGTGTACTTTATTCATCTCAACACCCTGTTTAGGGGAGCAAAAATGTATTATACTTTGAATCTGACTTGGTAGTTGCATTGAATGGTCTGGATAAAGATAACTCTTTTAGAAAATTAGCCCCAAAATGTTTTTCTTAGGAGGGCATGTTTACCGTGATTCTGTTCTAAATAAATATTCAATATATATATATATATATATATATATATATATATATATATATATATATATATATATATATATACTGTATATACATGTAGAGTGAAGTATTAAAATGTATGTATCCCCCAAAAAATTACATGTTGTAAAAAAAATAAAAAATGATGTATAGGTAAAACGTTTTCCCATTTGGGTAGAGTAGCAATGGGTTGAAATCCATATCTCCTTGTCTGGTTATTTTTGGTGTGTCCGGCTGGGAAGAAATTTCCCTTCACTTTCTGTCCTAGTTTCACTACACAAAGTGAGTGGAAAGCGCCCCAAGTTTAGAGGTAGGTAGAAGTTTGGCTTACCCCTAATTGCCACAACCTTTGTTAAAGGGCTTGTTTACACTGTCCGCACTCTAAATGCTCCGTTTTAGCGTGCAGGCAGTTTCAGTTTTTGGCTGTAGTTAGCCATGGTGATAGGGTGGTGTGTTGTGCTGAAACACGCATCAAATTGTTTACTGTTTTTTTTTTTGCTATCTTTATTTGACATGCACAGATTTACACTTCATTCATGTCTATGTGCTGTTGTGCAGTGACTTGCTTTGCTTTCCAGTGTGCTGCAGTAAAATGTTACGTGTCTGCATTTTACTGCAGCTCACTGCACTGCAGCCAGGTGTCTTGCGATGTGAACGGGCGCATACAAAAACATTTTTTCTATGTGCCCTAGCAGTGACTGGCGTTTTCCAGTGTGCAATGCACTAGGTGTAAAGGAGCCCTAAAAAAAAAAGAAAAAAAAATCAATGGTGTAAAATTATATTAAAGAGCTTTTAGTTTGAGCTTCCTCAAAACATTCAGTAGAAGCAAAATAAACCCATGAATATGGTGAAATCTTTACGATAATGGAGTGAAGAAGGAAGAACAGGGATTCCGGCCAGCAAGATATTGCATGTTACTATGGTTTGATGTTACTCGTAATAAAGTAAACACAGCCATACAAAACTCTAACTTGTGCCACTAAATGACCTCGTCTGCTACTACATTATGGGTAGAAACTTATGGCAGATGTTTGCTCGTGGCAAAAGTAGCCAACAACTACTGCCATCACTTTTTTCTTCAAGCTAATTATTATTTAGGTTTTCATTGACTCAAAGGGAAAATGTAGTATATGTTTGATTTCCTGAAAGTAATGTCTGATGTTCTTTGCCTAGGATGTTATATTTTTAGGTTTGCATTTCATGTGAAGATTTGTTAGACAGAGAAAAAAGAAAATGTAACGACATGAAACCTATATATATATTTTTTTTTTTCTTCAGATCACGTGCATTGCTTAAGGCAGCTCATTCATTTTGAATGCAATGCCAATACACAAGAACAAAGAACAGACTAAAAAAAATAGGATACACCAATTTTTTTTACCACTGCAGGGCACCATAATGCACTGAGGTTCAATACTGTGCATTCTGGTGTGCAATAATGCATTTGTGCCAAATTTGAATTTCTTTAATGTTTTCTTAGTTGCCATTCAAAATGAATGGGACCACAATACGCTTAAGCAATGTAAAGTGTGTTAGCAGGCCTTACAGTAACTTGCGCATTACTGCAATGCACCATATCGCAAAAGATTTTTTAAGCCCTTAGAGGCATAGCTTAAATTTGCAAATTTTAACAGGACCACGACCCCTCTTCTCATTCACATTGACTGTCTTGGGAGCATCTTTTTTGCATCCTATTTCTTACTAATTTAAAACCTAGCATTTTAAATCAATCAATATATGTTAACATTCTTATAAACAAAGAAATGGACAGTGGCAATTGCTTCCTAGAATGTGTGATTTGGTTTTCTTGAGCTGAAAGTTCTCCTTTATAGACTATGAATGTATTTTGTTGGTGTCAGCCAGGAGCCAACCAGGGAACCTGCATGAATATGTGCTGATAGGAGAAAAGAGTAGAATGAGCTAAGGGGTCTACTGTTGTTTCTTCCAGTCATTGGCAGGGGGCAGGAAGGTGACCTCGATTTTTTGCTTAACTGCAGCAGAAAATGGTCGGGTCATCAAGCTGGATATGTAGTTTGGCACAACTGGGCAAATCCTAGGACTGTATGAACATAAATTCAAACCCATTGACAGATAAGATAGCTCCCACATATGTATTTTAGCTTTGTAGTTTACTGGAGTTCAGCTTTCAACAGTTTTGAGATCGACACTAATTAATAATTTTCACAAAGTCTGCTTCTTCAGTGTTTTTAGATCTTTTTGTCAGATGTTACTATGGTATATTGAAGTATAACTGCAAGCATTTCATAAGTGTCAAAGGCTTTTTTTGACAATTACATTACGTTTATGCAAACAGTCAATAGTTGCAGTGTTGGTCCTTCTTTTTTAAGACCTTTGCAATTTCGCACTGGCATTGTGTCAATCAACTTCTGGGCCACATCCTGACTGATGGCAGCCCATTCTTGCATAATCAATGCATGGAGTTTGCTAGAATGTGTGGGGGTTTTTTTGTTCACACGCCTCTCAATGGGATTAAGGTCTGGGGAGTTTCCTGGCCTTGGACCCCAAATTTTGATGTTTTGTTCCCCAAGCCACTTAGTTATCACTTTTGCCCTTTGACAAGGTGCACCCTCATTCTGGAAAAGGCATTCTTCGTCAGCAAACTGTTCTTGGATGGTTGGGAGAAGTTGCTCTCTTTAGTCTTGGCTGTGTTCTTGGGCAAAATTGTGAGTAGTCTCAGGATGCTTTACAGTGGGTATGACACAGAACCGATGGTAGGGCTCACCTTTTCTTCTCCGGACAAGGTTTTTCACGGATGCTCCAAACAATTGGAAAGGGCATTCATCAGAGAAAATGACTTTACCCCAGTCCTCAGCAGTCCAATCCCTGTACCTTTTGCAGAATATCAATCTGTCCCTGATGTTTTTCCTGGAGAAAAGTGGCTACTTTGCTGCCCCCTCTTGACACCAGGCCATCCTCCAAAAGTCTTCGCCTCACTGTGCATGCAGATGCACTCACACCTGCCTGCTGCCATTCCTGGACAAGGTCTGCTCTGGTAGTGCCCCAATCCCACAGCTGAATCAGCTATAGAAGATGGTCCTGGCACTTGCTGGACTTTCTTGGTCGTCCTGAAGCCTTCTTCACAAATGCAGTGAAAATGTTTTTTTTGGGGGGGATTAAGTTAATTTTTCTGGCATAGAGGGACTTTGCATTTATTTGCGTTTCATCTGATCACTCTTTATAACATTCTGGAGTATATGTCAATTGCCATCATAAAAACTGAGGTAGCAGACTTTGTGAAAATTAATATTTGTGTCATTCTCAAAACCTTTGGCCATTGGCCATGGCTGTACTATGTGCTGAATCTCATTTGCTGTAGTAAACAAACCAGTATTCTTAATAAATACAGAGTATTGATTGATGATAGCCAATAGGGTTTCTTCAGGGACACAACTAAGGCTAATGATCCTTAGATTACAGGATGAATACTTACCACAGGACCATTAGTGCTCTGCATATTACAGACCTATCACACCACCCCATAATATTTTGTTCTACTGAGTTACATTTTACATTAAGGGTCCATTCACACTAGCGCAACTTGTCAGGAGACTTGGTCGCCTGACAAGTCGCTGTCGGTAGCTCGCCATTGAATAGTACAGGACCCGTTCTAATAGGAGCGACACAAGTCGCTCCGACTTAGAAAAAGGGTCCTGTACTACTTTGGGGCGACCTGGAGGCGACTTGCATTGACTTCAATTATATGTGCACCGCTGTGCACCGCGACTTCACATGTCGCCCCACAAAATCCTGTCGCGGCAGTGTGAATGGGCTGTAAATGAATTTTTTTAGATCTGTATAGAAATAGTGTCATTAAACATTTGTTCAACACATCCTACAAAAGTGTTCATACCTATGTTGCCTAAAGCTGTTCATAGACATGAGTTTAAAGTCTCCTGATCCAGCCATTTTTGGTCAGGTAAAGTAGTGGTCTCATAGCTGTGCATGAGGCAGAGGCCCAGTTGCCAGTCACCCTCTAGGGAAAGATCCATTGCATGGGTAAGAATAAACCCTATTCTGATGGCTTTGCCACCCTTACATAGCCTGGCTACACCTACCTCCATTTCTCTGCAGAACCATACACATTACTCTTTGTGAAAACCAAACATTCCTATTATATGAAAACCTACAGATGAAGTGTCTGAAGATGTCTGACTTACCTCTCAGTTATATGGGTACATTTAATGTCTACAAATAATAGCACAAGTTGTTTTTAAAAAATCTTCCATAATGGGGAGCATTTGCAAAAAGGAACAGTACAAATGTAGATATGATATTTGTTTTTCCTCCCAAAAAAAGTCATAAAAAACTTTTTAATGGTTTGAGCCACCAAGTTCGGGAATAACGAGGGCAGCAGCATCAGTTATTTCAATTGCTTTATCACAAGTTCAGTTCGTTACAGAGCAGCTCACAGTGAAGCAATTACTTTTGCTGACAGAAAAGCTGAATACATTTTTGTACCTGGACTTACACTTTCACAAGTGCCAGAAAACATCCAAGGGCGTAGGATATATGACTCCTTAGGAGAAAATGCGCATATACTATACCTTTTGACAACATTTTTTTTTATTTGAAATCAGAGGGGTTAACTTACTAAGGGCTAACGGGCTGCTCACCTTGCAAGGGAGCTTAGTTAATGTGATGAAATTTGACTATGCAGTATGCAAAGAATATCCAATCACTTGCACGGAAAATAAAAAATCATGTGCAGGCAAAAATGTTGTTTTTTTTTTTATTTTCCTTGCATGTGATTGCGTAATCTTTGCAAAGTGAAATAGCACAACATATACTAAACTTTTGGGAACATTCCCTTGTAAAGTGCAAACTTCCCTTGCAAAGTGAACCCCCAAAGTATATCAACCCATATGTGTTGTGGCTTTATCTTTTATACCAGGGTAAACAATGGACAAATTAGACTAAATGTTTTCTTCACTCTACTCAGGTATTTAAAGTGGAATTCCAGCTTCATACCAACTAGTCCTAAAAATGTTTTCTGCCTCCTCCTGCTACCTATGCATCCTAACCTGTGTTAAGCTGTATACTTATCTATTTTTTGTCCGCTCCGGTTTGGTCACGTGATCCTGCAACTTCCCTGTGTCAGTCAGTGGTGGCTGCAGGGGAGAGCAGGAAGTACAAACAATGGCTGGGACATGGGAGCCTATGGGTGACTTCACAGCTCCCGAAATTCCCAGCCGTTGTCCTCTTCTCTGATGCAGCCACCACTGACTAACACAAGGGATCACATGACCAGAATAGAGTAGGCTAAAAATAGGTGGGTATACTGATCTATTTTCCACACATTAGGTAAGTATAGGTAGAAGGAGAGGGGAGGGAACATTTTTAAAAATAGTGTTAGGCTAGAATTCTACTTTAAATATTGCATAGGGTCAAGAAAAAGTTTGGGAGTTCTACTTTAAGATATGATGGAGTCAACTATATCTGTGGTGCATTGGTATATGCAGCAAGAAAACTTGGTCAAAGAAGACTAGATGGGAATTGGTTCTGCAGAAGGTGCAATGATACTTCATTTGTAAGAATCTTATCAGGGGGGTTGATTGATCAATAGATTTGATGGCTATTCTGAAGGTGCCATGATACTTCCATAGCAAGAATTGTATCAGGAGGTGAAATGGATAAATAGATTAGATGTCTGTTCGGAATAGGGTGCCATGATACTTCCATAGTAAGATGCATTTTGTTAGAGGGTTAAATTGCTGACTTTCTTTGTTGGTTTTGCATAAGTAACCATGTCTGAAAATCAAAATAGCAGTGTTGGAACTTTAAATAAATATTAATTTAACTGTCATGTGAAAACAAAATTAAAAAACCTAGTGACACAGAGTCTACATCAGAAGCCTGCTATGAATGCATTATACAGCGAGAGCATAGGTTTTCTGTTCTACGGAGTTCCTAAGTAACCTAGAAAGTGGAGAACTCAGAAGGAGTTAAACCTTTAAACTTCTTTTTTTTCAGTGAAAAGTCTGCCAGGAATATCACATCCAGACATAATGATAAAACAGCACTGACAAGGGTGGGTGTGGGGGGGACAAAGCTCTTAGCCAGCTGAGGACGTCTGGAAGAAGTGAGGGGCCCTAAGGCATAGCCAGGGGCTCTGAATTAAGCCAAACGTTTGAACAGGAAATGCCAAACCTGGATATCATTATTTCTAAAAAAAAAAAAAAGAAAAAATTCAAAAGCCGTGTCTTTTTACTCATTAAAATGTATACACAAATGTTTCCATGGCAATGATTGTTTATAGATGATGATGATTAATGGGACTTATGTTGCCAATGAAAGGGTAGGCGTAGCTTCAGAAATCCTTTAACCTTTAACATGCTTTATGGACATCAGACCTGGAAAATGTCACAGGTTACCTTTATATAGAGAAATGTTCTATAATGTACAGTACAGAATGCTGAATTTTCCCTCCGGGGGTAAACCGGATTTATGACACAGTTCATTAAACAAAAAGTAATCACAGTCCATTGATTGTAATATCTAAAAGGTAGATTTTATGGTGAGTGCGATTCGGACCTGGTAAAAATATGAGAACACCAAAAGAGCGTCACTGTAACAGCAGTACTAAAAGATGGCGTTGTCCATACCATTATAAGGCAGTTGGCAAATAATGTAATAGAAACTTTTTTATGTTGCTACCCAAGCCATTTGCTAGATGTTTGAAATGTATTTGCTTTGTGTTTTACTTCTACTCTGGTACTATTTTTTTCTTTACTGTTCTTTACTGTTATTTACCTTCTTCATATTCGTCACATGTTCCCATTCACATGGCATAACAAAAAGCATAGTTAAAAATTGCACTTTACCTTTTTTAGATGCTTTATTCTGGACCCTTAAGCAAGGAAAGTTTCTACATAGTTCTCTTTGATGGTGAGGGGACTGGGCAGCTGTGTTTACCATAATTAAAGGAGAAGTACAGCCAAACTACACTTCTGTGACCCATTTTCAGCAGACAGTGGGCTGATGCCACAGAGCCATTCCAGGCTGGAGAACAATCGCGCCATATGGTGGGCATCCACCCAAATCCCTGGACCATCACCTGGCTCAGCAAAACCCTGAGATCCTGAGCCAGCTGCACCCGTCCCCTCCGGAGCTCAGCTCTCTAGTGAGCATGGGGGGGGGGGGCTGACAGTCACCAGCTCTCTGCTTACAGAGCACTGAGAACTGAGTGATGAGCAGTGTTTGATCGCTTGATTCTCAGTTTTAGAGCCAGTGGGGGACAGATACAGCTTGGGCCTGATGCTGCATCCACCTAGGTAAGTATTATTCTAAAGAAAAACAAATCCTCAACTTCTCTTTTAACAGTGATTAACCCCATCTGTACTGGTCGGGCAGGAAAAGGGTGACAATGTTGCAATGGAACTGAGCACACAATTGTGGCAGCAGTGGATCTCTTTTTATAGGGAAGGTTGACAGGTGACTGGGAGGCAATAAATATTGACTCCCTACTGCTTGTTTTAATCCTTAAAAGCCTGCACCACCGCCCTGGAACCATGTGCATTACACTTGAATAGGTAGTGTTTGGCAGCGAATGAGGTATAATTTTTCTGCAGCCATAAATCAATGCATCATGGCTGCAGCATGTGTATAATAACCCTGTCTGGCCAGAGTTGCAGCTTAGTGGTCAAGGGGTGATAAAACCATGACCCAGCCTCCTATTTTTACCACCCTCTGAGCTGCCTGTGAGAATAAACCCTAAAGCATGGTACACAAGTGAAGTCTCTCTTTTGTTCAACCCAGCAGGCTGAAAAAACTCATAGGTCAAAGTGATGTCAGTGCGCCAATCTTACCTATTGTATTTTGACAGGGGGACACCCCCGCCAGAACACACTGATCAGTGCTCGCAGCCATTGGGATTGGCTTCACTAGAAGAAGATTTGGTATAGCCCAGCCAGAGCCCAGACTTGAATCCAATTGAAAATCTGTGGGGTTGATTTGAAGAGGGCTGTGCACAGGAGATGCCTGCCTTTACACACACATGAACTTTAATGGCATTTTAGTCTTAGTCTGTAAGGTTCAATTTTGAATTGGCCCATCCTTTGCAGCTATAACAACTTCAACTCTTCTGGGAAGGCTGTCCACAAGGTTTAGGAGTGTGTCTATGGGAATGTTTGACCAGTCTTCCAGAAGAGCATTTGTGAGGTCAGGCACTGATGTTAAAGAGAAGGCCTGACTCACAGTCTGCACAGACCATTCAAGTTCCTCCACCCCAAACTCGCTCATCCATTTCTTTTGTATGGAACAGGAAGGGCCAACCACAAAATGTTCCTACAAAGTTGGGAGCATGAAATTTTCAAAAAAAGGCTTGGTATGCTGATGCCTTAGGAGTTTCCTTCACTGGAACTAAGGGGCCAAGCCCAACCCCTGAAAAACAACCCCACACCATAATCCCCCCTCCACCAAATAATTTGGACCAGTGCACAAAGCAAGGTCCATAAAGACAGTAATGAGCGAGTTTGGGGCGAAGGAACTTGACTGGCCTCCACAGAGTCCTGACCTCAAACCGATAAAACACCTTTGGGATGAATTAGAGCACAGACTGCGAGCCAGACCTTCTCTCCAACATCAGTGCTTGACCTCACAAATGCGCCTCTCTAAGAATGGTCAAACATTGCCATAAACACAATAATTTTGGTAAGAAACAAGAAACAGAACAAGAACATTTATTGCAGAAGAGAGCAGTTAAAGCTTGCAATGTTTTATTCTAAAGCTGGCCATACACTGGTAATTTTCTTTTTTTCAGCCAGCAGGTTGAAAAAAAATTTAGCAGATTTCTCATTCCACACAAAGGAGATGGATGGAGGATTGCCCCATGCCAGAAAATTGGGGTTTATTTACTAAGGGCAAATAGACTGTGCATTCTGCAAGTGCAGTTTCTCCAGAGCTTAGTAAATGGGAGGAAAGCTCTGCTGACTTCCATCATTCAATCATGTGCAAGAAAAAATGTTTTTTTTTTTTAAATTTACCTTGCATTTGATTGGGTATTCTTTGCAAAGTTGAGCTTCAGCTCATTCACTAAGCTCTGGAGCAACTGCACTTGCAGAGTTCAACTGCACTGTCAAAGTGTATTCTAATAGCTGCACCCACTACTGTCAGAATACTCTGATCAACAGTTGCAGATCAAGAAAACATTTCCAACATGTCCCTTCAATAGAAGTCAATCAACTAATCAACTTCTGTAGAGCAGAGATGGCCACACACTGATCGACATTCAGCTGGTCTCTGCTGACCTGGCCAATTTCCTATCAGTGTATGGCCAGCTTTAGGCCCCTTTCACATGGGCTTTCCGATCAGGTCCACCTGTCAGTTTTTTCAGGCAGACCTGATCAGATGTTCCATGCACCTCTATGGAGCAGCGGATGTCAGCGGTGACATGTCTGCTGACACCCGCTTCTCTCTCATCCAATGTGGTCTGTGAAATCCAACCTGATGTAAACCCTATTTTCCATCCGTCTGGAGGATTGGATCAGATGAAAACAGACAGGCGGTTCATTTTCATCTGATCTCCCATAGAGGAGAGCGGGGATCTGACAGCTCCGTCTCGGCAAAGTAATCGGAAACGGACCTGTCATCCTCCTCATTGGGGATCGGTGGATCGATCACCGATGAGCAAAACGGAGTCCACCGGATGGAAAGCCCATGTGAAAGTCCCCTAAGGCTATAGTTGCACTTTACAAAGGATTTTTTTTTTTCAATTCTTGTGTTGGCAAACCCAAACAAAGTGGGAGCAAATTTCCACAAGATAGACATGGGGGGGATATTTACTAAAGGCAAATCCATTGTGCACTACAAGTGCATTGCAAGTGCACTTGGAAGTGCAGTCACTGTAGATTAGAGGTTGACATGCAAGGCCAATAAAAAAACAGAATTTTTGCTTGCACATGATTGGATGATAAAATCAGCAGAGCTTCCCCAAATTTCAGATTTTCCTCTCAGATCTACCGCAACGCCACTTCCAAGTGCACCTGCAGTGCACATGTAGTGCACAGTGGATTTGTCTTTAGTAAATCAACCCCTAGGACAACAATAAAACATGATAGAGATAAATAGTGGAAATATCTCACCCCCTCTCTTCTTAATCTGGTGTCCACATTGTAAAGCTGGATACACACTATCCAACTTTTGTGGTTAGATTTCCTTCAGATTTACCTTTTCTATGTAGTGCAAGGGCCTGCCAGATTGCATACAAATTGAAAGTGTTTAGGTTTGACCTAATATTATATGGTTTTGGTAAGTCTAAAGGAAAAAGTCTTCAGAAAATCTTATAGTATGTATGGCCCTTAAGGCTGGCCATACACTATACAATTTTCTTATTCAATTTCCTTTAGATTTACCTTAAACTATGTAGTGCAAGGGCCTGCCTGATTGCATACAAATTGAAAGTGTTTAGGTTTGACCCTACATTACATGGTTTTGGTAAATCTAAAGGAAAGTTGAACAAGAAAATTGTATAGTGTTTGGCCAGCCGAAGAGAGGAGAAATCTCCCCACTTAGGTCATCGAGAATAATAAAAACCAGAGGTTCTAACTATTGTCCACTATTTTTATATTTTACTATACTACTATTGACATTTTTATACCCATAAAATATAGAAGCAAAAGCATGCCAACTACATCCTATGGAAGCATACAGTACATATATGCTATGAGTAAGACTTCTGCAGAAAGTTCTGCAAAAATTTGGCCGAACATCGCCTGTTCAGTGAACACCCAAATTATGAACCATACCAGGCCACATGCTCTTAACATGGTGGGCTCTCTCCCCCCACCCCAAAGCACCTTGTCCCCATGTTGATTGGGACAAGGGTCTCATAACAACAACCCTGGGCTGTGTTTGTGGGGGTCTGTGGGCGGGGGCTTTTTGGAATCTGGAAGCCCATTTTTAACAAGGGTCCTCTAGATCCCGCCTCCCCCCCCCCCCTATGTGAATGAATAGTAACATAGTAAAAAAGTGTAGAAAAGTAATAACATTTTTTATTAGACAGTTTTTGCCAATTCCTTTATTAAAAAAAAAAGAAAACATTGTCCCCGATGTAAATCCATTGTCAATAACGATGCCCACCGTAATGTCGGACCCCCCAAAAAATCGCTCCACCTTTAACTAAGGCAAACAGCTGAATGCCTGCTTTGCTGTTTGACAGTTCTTTTATATGTAAGGGACAGAGCCCCCTGGCGATGTTACCTGGTGGCACTGTCCCCCTTGTGATACCACCGGCTGGTACATGCTGAGTTGGTGACGTCCCAACTCACCAGGTGGACCCACCCTTACCTATATAAGAACTGTCTAAGGCAGTGGTGTGCCTTAGATGATAGTGGAGCTTTTTTTTATTTTCTTTTTCGAGTCTAGTAGTGTGGCAAGCATCATGATTTACATTGGGGGACTCTGTTTTTTTATTTTTTAATAAAGAAATTGTCTCTGTGTTTTTATTACTTTTGACACAGTCCATACCAAAGGGCCTGGTATAGACTGGGGGGGGGGACCCCACGCTGTTTTTTTTAACATTTTTCTGTTGCTGGCAATTTAAATGTTATTTCATTCATTTTGTTTCTTTAGAAATGTCAGTTTTGCTGCATCAGGTTCTATAACCAGTACAGATGCGCCACTTTACAGGCAGACCAAGGGGACCCCACCGGGCACTATATTTAAAGGAATTTTTCATTTTTATTGTTGAACTTTAAGCATCGTTAAAATCACTGCTCCGGTAAAAACTATCTTTTTAAAAAAATATTTTGCATTGATGCATGTCCCCCAGGGCAGTACCCGGACCCCCATACCCTTTTTATGGCCAATTACTTGCATATAAGCCTTCAAAATGGGGGCTTTTGATTTTTCAAGTTTGGTCCCATAGACTTTAATAGGGTTCGCTGTTTCGGTCAAAATTTTTTCTCTGTTTGGGAATTCTGGTGCAAACCGAACAGGGGGTGTTCGGTCCATCTCTAGTATCCAATACTGAATTGTTGTAATAGATGTTACCAAGTAGTCAGCTTCATTGTATTATTGCTACATTTCAATGGCACCTGGGCCAGAGCACCGGTTTCCAGTTTCCCAGGTTTCCCAGGCAATTTGTGGTAGAGCATGCTCTCTTAGCTAGTACATCCTATGGAAGGCTAATTATATTATTTATACTTTTTAAATGTTGTTACTAGGAAATTTGCTACTTATATAAGTGTCTTTTCAAGATGAATGGGTCCAGGTTTGGTCAGCAGTAGACCAGTTATTTTGTGAAATACAAGGGAACTAAACCAGTCTGCTTTTAGAGTGGAAATTTTTCAGAATTCACAGTGTTATCAAATTTCTGAAGTTTGAACTGAAATGATCATATAAGAGCTAATAGTTTGAAAGCAGAAAAGGAAGTCATGCCAGTTATTCATTCCAATGTTAGCCATCAGGAAAGAGAAGACCAGGCAAGATTTATATTTAAATATTGGGCACCTGATCTGGAATGAATATGTGACATGAGTCCAGCTGGCCGATTAATGACTTTCTTGGTTTGGGTGTACTAATTTATAATTGCTGTAGGCTTTTTGCAGTCCACTGTAAGTTCATGTTTGCAGTCAGGGAGGCTGTACACAATACGTTTATTGATACACAAATGGCACGGTTCTCTGAAGTCAGTGGCACTGGGCTTTCTCAGATATTCCTTGCTTAGCTAAGAGTCCTTCCAGCTGCCAAGCTCATTTAAGTTTAATTGAGGTGAAGGAAGTAATGCTGTGCAATGTTGGCACTGTGTGAGACTTCTACTGTGTCCAGGCTTATTGGTTTGTTTTTGCTTCTCCTTTCCGAATAGGAAAA